>NW_028145762.1:110000-182500 GCF_977016875.1 Pavona decussata | reverse complement strand
GATTTTTTTTAATGTGGTAACTAGTTTGCCCTCGTCATCATACATGTTCTTGTAGCTTTATACACTCCGGGACTAATTTTATATCAAATGATCACTTTTACCTAAAATGCCCAGCAAAGCTGCCAAAATTGAACGTCTCTGCCTCAGCTGACAGCAGTGACGATGGTGTGCAACATTTAATCCTGCCTACTTTCTGAAAGTAATTACATTCTGAATCTGA
The DNA here is from genome assembly GCF_977016875.1 of Pavona decussata. Taxonomy (NCBI): domain Eukaryota; kingdom Metazoa; phylum Cnidaria; class Anthozoa; order Scleractinia; family Agariciidae; genus Pavona; species Pavona decussata. Next base: position 182,280 of record NW_028145762.1, on the reverse strand, counting down.
CTCGTCCCCAGTCGTCTTCATCCTTTTACAGGGCGCACGAAGCGGGAGAGATGGGTACCGAGAAAGGGAGCGCAAGGTGCGATGGGAAGGGACAAAACGAGAGAAAACCCTTGTTGCCCCACCTCACGCTTCCCTTTGCTGTATGATAACGACTGGGGGAGAGTCACGGATTCTGAATAAATCTTGAAGATATGGCTATTTTTGTAGAACCATTAAAGTGTCAATAAAAATTGGGACAGTTACTATATCCGGCCAAGCTTCATTCTCTCTTGATCCGGCTAATCTTGGTGTGAGAAACAAGACGGAAAGAAAGAAAAATATACCTGTTCTTCCCGTGAGAGATACTTCCACGAACAAGAAAATAAAGGCCACAAAATGTCACATGTTTCCACTGTTTAGCTCCATGAAGAGCTTTTCCGTCTACAGTACTCGCACTCGCACTAGAAAAATATCGTGGAAATCAGCAGCGAATCCTAGTATGGATATTTGATAACATAGTTACTTGTAAGTAGTACTATGAACAATGAGTGTGAGTGTTTAATTAGAGGTTCGAAACTGTTGAGGCCGCCGGCCTGGCGCTATTGTATCGAGGAGTTCGGATGAAACACGAAGTACGAGTTGTTGATACGACTCCTCTATCGTGCACAAGTATGCAGTGCAATAAAGTGTGTGCTTAATTTGTACCATTTGTCTTAAGAGAAGGAGAATACGTTCTTTAGCATTTTTCACAAGTCTCAGCCTGGTTACATTATGCAGAGCAAAGAAGGCTGTTTGGGCATTGTTAACAGTAGGGGGCGGCCAACCAATCTAATTTATTTTGTCCCTCATTCTAACCTTTCCCGTAACCCAGCGATTTAGACTGTAGAGTAAAATGTTAGGTGCTTGTACCATCCTACAGGTTCAAGAGGCCGACCTAGTTGTGTTTTTCGCTTTAGCAACATAGAACATAGAACTTCTCACTGACGTACAGTGTGTCTTGGATTGTGCAAAACTGACTGACAAGAACAATGGAAGTCCATAGAAAGAGCATTTATTTGATTTTATTATTCATGATCAACACATTGTAACGCTGCCCATATATTGCCATGGTGCTGACTCCACACTCGTTTTCTCTACACAGCAGATCTCCTACGACATGAAAATTATCCTGCAAAATCGTGCGTAATTCAGTGAACACCCACATTTAAGAAACTTTTTTTTAAGGTCAGCCTGAATAGGTCTTCATAGTTTATTGTAAGGTTCTCAACAGGTGTCTTATATAAAATGACGAATTTCAGCCTGGAGGTTAATAATTCCACTTGTTCTTTTATGCTCGTGTTTACTGTATCACCAATTTTATTTTTGTTTTATTATTCAACACATCTATAAAAAAAGTATAGTAGTATTGCAGAAAAGCTGGAGAGGATCTTTTATTTTTTTATTTTTATGTATATCGCAGGATATGTTTTGGTGTCCCGTCATTTCGCTACAAAGTCCTTTTAGCTACACGGTCGTTTCACTTCACCGCTAAGTATCAAAATGTGATTATTTCTCGATCTCAGTTACTTTGGGGATAATTATTTTATCTGTGTCTGCGTTTCACACTGTTTGCTTGAGGAGTAAACTGAGCTCAAATGTAGAATATGTCAATTTTAAAATGTAGCGAATCCACCAAACAGTAATGCAGCGAAATGATCGCTCCGGTAAGCTTTGTGTTGACTACGGACGATGAATATTGTTTGCACCATGGCGATTTTTGGCGAAAGTGTTACAACGTGTTGAATTTTATTTGTTAAATTTCATCACAAGCGAATGTTGTGCTCGTGTGATCTGCATAATTTTGTTTACAAACCGGCTTTTCCCAAGCTTTTATCTTGTTTTCATTCCATAGTTCATACATGTCCAGGGTTCCTAATTTTCTTTCAAAGTAGATGAAAGAGACTGGAAGCTAGCAGGGGAGGCTGCACTTTCAACAACATGGCGGGCACGAGTGCTGCCGAAAATCTTCAGCAATGTAGTGGTAGTGATCTTCTGCCGCATTTAAAACTTTTAATTTGTGATTCACTGAAAAATGTTGAAGGACTGGATCACAGCAGCATAGATTTATGCTCTTTGAAATTCAACAAGAAGCTTTCAAGTGGAGATTTAATTATCCCTGCCTTCATTCGCACGTGTTTTGGCGATCCATCTTGCAGCGAGGAAGATGTGAGTTTGGGCTTATCAGTTCTTTACCATGTAACTCCTGAAAGTGGCAATGAATTGTTATCATTTTCGAACGAAAAAGACGAACAGATCCAGTAGAAAATAATGGTACTTTAATTTGTATAAACACATTTAGGGGTTTCTTCGCGAACCGAAGAGGCATTACTGTAAGCTTAAAATTTTAATGTAGAATCACCTTGCACATAATAGTTAGCTTAAAAAGTACCATTGTAAAGCAGTCAGTTCAGTATCGTTTATTTTTAAGATCAAATTTCAGCATCCCATTTACAGAATCGGAGTTAATGCCGCGTTGTATATTTTTATAGCGTGGCCAAGAATAACTTGATGGTCATACCGCTATAAGGGGTAAACTTTAAACCAAACTTCATTGTCTTGCAGCCTCGTTTTTCTTGTTGTGCTGATGATATGCATACTACAATTTCCTTAAAATCTGGCCTTTTTTTATGATAAAAAATTGTGTTTTTAATTTGACTGTTTAACTGTACTTTTTCTAGGTGATCTATCAAAGTCTCACTGAAGAGGTCATCAACAGAATATTAAAAATTCAGTTTATAAAACATTGTCAGCTAACCAGTGGTGGACATCTCTTGTTGACACTAAACAAGATCCTTGTCACCAGCGCTGTAGTTAACGATGTAGTGAAAAAAGGGGATCAGTTTGGAAAATCAACTGAAGAGAACTCTCAATCTGTTTGCTTGAATCCTGCATTGTTTTGGAGGTCATATGGCAGAGATCAGGAGAATTTAAATCTTGATCAGTTGAGAACACTCCTTGTTTGTGAGCATGCTCAAGAACTTTTGCAAGCCAATGGGTGAGTCATGAAATATTTAATTTCCTCAGATTTAATATTAGTGCACACCAGTTAGTTTTTATTAATAGTCATGGAAAAAAGGTATCATTTTTTTATTGTTCTGTTATAACACCCACCCCCCATAACACTCATGCATTTTAAAGGTTTTTTGCTCACGTTTAATCCTTTATATCCAACTTTAATGTTACAGCGTTTCTGTGACAGCTGTGCCGTATGACTTCCAAACGATACGAACTGAAGTCGGAAAAATTCCAGTAAGGCAAGAAATGTGCCAACTCTTTACTCTATCAAATACCTCAAGTAACACAAAACCATGGACAGAAAAAGATCTTGTGAGCACAGCTAAAGAACTGGGCAGTATCCTAAAAAGCTGTAGATATGGGAAGCAGTTTGATCAAGCTGAATTGGCTGCATCTGAATCCTCTTATGACAACCCAATGACAAACAGGCTCCAGGGTGTTGACTGTGTTTGTGAAGGAGAATGCTTCTGTCGAAACTTTGTTGTGGATGTGGAAGAGTATCTCAGTGAAAGGAATCAGGTTTCACAAGGTCAGATTTGACATTATTGTAAGGTGTTACAAGTCAGCTGTGATATTGTGAGAAGTCATCAAAGGATTCTAAAGGATTTTTTCATGAGTCATCATCGTTCTATCAAGATTTGTAAATGAGATCACCAGGCTGATACTTATTACTTAAACCAGGAATCATGACACCCACAAAAATTAATTATCCTAATAAATTGATCTTTAAATTATTGTAGCTTCCCCCCTAAGCCCTTACCCTTTCCCTGATTCCAGATTCCAGATTCCGGATTCCAGATTTGGGGGTGGAGGGAGGGGGTGGGGTTGCAACATTCATGTGACCAGTGTGCCAGTGAGGAAATTACTTGACATGTATCAGAGTAAGAAGAGTAACCTTAATGGATACCATAACCACAATTTTTAAGCATGGTTAATGATTTTATTTTCACTCCTGAAAAAAGTGCATCTACAGCGGTAGTTAAATTGGCCACTGAGTACATTTGCCAATGCTTGTTAAACCCATTAGGGTTAAATGTGGTACACTTTGGAAACCGTAGTAAGTTTCGAAGTTTTCAGCTATTAACCAGAAAAATACAGTACATGTACACGAAAGGAAATGCAAATTTAACAAGCAGGCACCCCTGTAAAACTTACATGGGATTTCCTTATAGGGATCATTAATATTAATCCCCTTCTCTCAAGCATGGGAATCTTGTCGATACAAGTTCAAAAATTTTCTTTTCATTTTAATATTTGTACTATTTCTTTTGTGCCACAGGTTTGTGCAATAAACCCAAAGGTAACTGAAATTTTTTTCCATTTTTAATCTTCATTGTTAACGCCATCCTCATGCGAGTGACAACGGCAGTTTGCAGTCATGTACAGTTTTGACATCAAAGGGAAATGTCAAATGGGTTTGATTTGAGACATTTCCAAAACCAAAACAACATTTTTTTTCTACTGTATCACAGAAACTTAATAATGACCATCCATTTTTATTATAAATTACCACTTCAGTTTTCTAAAACTGTTGATGAGTGTCACTGGCCACAAATGGACTTGGTCAGAATGGATTGCAACAGGAAAAAAGTTCGGCCAACTTTGACTCCAAAATTATCTTGAGCAGATCACAAGTTATTCCAACCAAACATTCAGTTCTCTTCTTGTTCTCGGCATTTGGGCATTTTTTTTTTTTTGGAACTAAAGGGTACATGTATGGTTGTACCATTTTCATCAAAAAAGGTCAAGATCCCCATGACAAATCCCCTTTAATTACTCAATTTTATTTAGCAACTTAATGTAGACACAAGATGTTCTCTTCACTTTTTAAGATGTACATGTATGTAATGAAATTTGTTACTACCCCCATTTTATCAAGCAGTTGCCATGTCATGTTCTCTTCTCAAAGATGTAGCAAAATTGGAACTTGCTGGAAAAAGTGTAAGTTTATTGTAATTCAGTGTTAGGCTATGATTAGACAATACTAATATGTTTACATTAAAACAATTTTCGATATTATTCCACTGATCCCCAAAATTGTCATTTTTAGTAGTAAAGGCAACATTCCTAATAGCCAAAGGAAACGAAACACAAATCATAATCAAGGCCCATATTATTCAGTGATGCACAATCTGTGTTATAGAATCAGAAGAATTTGCTCCTGCAATCACTGATTTACCAGGGAGGTCCCCCCCCCCCCCCCACACACACACACACACACCCCAGACATATGGAATTGTACAACTGGGAGGTTTCTTACATTGTACATGCCTTGCTTATTCAAAGATGCCGTACTTTCATCATGAATATTGAGTTTATGAAGCTACAGTACTACGGCGACGGCAACGACAACGACAACGTGACAAAACAATAGGATTTCATGAGAAAAACAAAGGCTCTGCACGTGCGTTTAAATTTTGGAACATTTCTTCACCGTGCTCGGCCAAACAACAACGTGAAATGACCAACTTCAAGGTTTTTTAGAGAACGTGAGCACAGGACGGTCAATTTTTCATTCTCCGTCCTAAACTTGAACCCCGTTCTCACCCGTTCTGTTACTGGATAGTTCGCGCACATTGTACATTTTGAACAAATTGGAATAATCGAAAAGTAGTACAAGTAACGCGAACTTTATTTTCAAGCGACGTTTTCGTTGCTGTTGCCGTCGTGGTTTCTTAAAGTCCCTAATATCCCTTTTACGACTGCCTTGGTTATTATATGGGGTGGGGTAGGGTGGAGTGGCTTGGTTTTTCTAGCCCTGATCCTATATCAGACCAAAAAAAGTAATTTTCCCGAACCCTTTTTGAGACCTTGGTTTCTAGAATCCATAGAACCCGTTTTCAGACTTTCAAACCACAAAAATCGTAGCCTAAACACCGCATTGACACGTACCTACATTATAGCTTATAAGAGGACATTACCCCCTCCTCCCTGGTTAAATCCCATCTCTGGAATGAGCAATGTTCTTTCATGTCATTAAGCCAGCGACTTAAAGTAACTTTGCTGCGTTTGTTTGCATATTCAGGAAGTAAGCACAGACATGTTGCTTCACGTGACAAGTTGTAGGAGAACGTTTATGCAGCAGCAAGTTAGTACTTTGTGGCAGATGGCCTCTAAAAGTCTTTTGGCAAATGAGCAGGTGATGTATTGTCAAACTTTTGTTAGGGTGTGGGTGGATTGAGACAGAAACATTCAAAAACTTGTATAATCAGTTAAAACGAAGCCTCCTAAGAATGGTGCCTACTGATAAAGAAGTGTTTCTGTGTGGCTTATGACTATGCAGGGAAAGCAGATCTTAGCAAGGGTACATATGTATGGCGGCTTTTTTGGTTTTTTTTTTTATTTTTTTGTTTTGTTTTTTTCCAAATCGAAGCTTTGTTACCTTTGAAAAAAGCATGGTTACCCCCAATTTTCCTTTTGGGTACCAAGAGCACTTGCTAAGTTCTGCTTTCTCCGCATAGTTTTAAACCGCGCAAAAATATCCCTGTATTAGTAGGTACCACCCATAGGAATCTGAGTATCTCGAGATCCGCAGAACGTATGCGCCGTAACAAAAGTAGGCACCGTCCTTAATTACACAGCAAAAGCATGAAACCACATGCATGCCAAACACGTGTGCGATTTGAAATGACGATTAATCAGGATTAAACTCTTGAAAAAATATCTAACATAAGGCCGTTTTCAATGAGTGTCGAAATTTATTCGCGTTTGCTTTAGTTTTGCTTTGCTGCACTCTGTGATTGCCTAACAAAATTCGTGCCAATTTCACAAACAACGAGAAGTAAACCCCAATCCTCCCGTTTTTCTCGATCGCGTTTTCCCGCGCTTGGAGCCACTTACATGGCTTGATTTTGCTATTAATTCTGATTGGTTCATTGAGCTATTTGCGCCCGTTGTGATCAATCAGAGTAATTACTTGGTTACTTGGTTTTATTAAATAAATTGAAAATCGCTCTGACTGCCTCAACGAAGTAAATGTAATTTGCTTTACATTATCTACCATTCTTCTGAATCATTCATTATACCGTATGCGAGAAATGGTGGCTTTTTTTTTTTTTTTTGCAAAACTGATCAAATCAAGATCTAACGAATTAATAAAACTGATCAAATCATCGAGACCTAACGAATTAATAAAAAAAATTTATCCCACTCACACTTGTTGATTAATAATGGGGGTGATTATAGCACTACGCGCCTCGTTGGTTACCTAGCATCTCGTTTCCAACACGCACTGAGGAAACATTGTTACGTGTAAATAGATATGTATACCTTTATTACGGAACCAAGAATATTGCTTAAATCTCCTATGTTGAGTACATGTATATTGTAATTAACAATTATTCCACGTCACGTGCGCGCGCATCTCGTATCCAACAAGCGTGAGTGGGATAATTGTTTTATTAAAAACAATCAAGAAATATTGCTAAATTTTGCTAATCGATGGTAAGAACAATTGGACAATTTAATGGTCGCCGTTCCTCGGGGGGGGGGGGGGGGAGGGGGGTGGGGGGGGGGCTAAGCCAATCAAATCCTGGAATTGTAGTAAACAATGATCCAGTTTTTAAAACTTTTCATTATACAGTTTTACCTGACACATGGACTGGTTAGAGTGAACAATGATGGAGAAAAAATCCAAGATCACGTTGATGCTATGAATCTTCTAAGGTGTGGTGGAATTTGATGCTATCTTTATCATTAATAATATTTGCTTTTATCAACAGTGTTGAAAAGGTATTTTGGCCACCGTAAAGAGATTGGAGAGCTGACATCTCGAGTGCTAGCTGGGAAATTGTAGGTGACCTGTGAACTATCCTGGATGCTTTACGCAAGAAAAAAAAAATCGTAAATGGTGACTAATTTAAGCTTCACGCTTAGTCAAAAATCTTAAAGTAAAACGATCAGTTTACAAGGAAAATCCATGAACTCAGAAAACTAATTATTTATTTATTTATTTATTTATTTATTTATTTATTTATTTATTTTTTGTTTGATAGACCCTTCTCCAAAATGGCTGCCGAAAATTGAAATAAGTCCAAATTAAAAATGTATACCAGCACTAGAAAGAGCACTTTTTCTTTAGTAACCCTGCAAAGTCTCAGCATATCAGCTGAGAAAATGAAAAATTTACAGACGTTTGTATGACTGGAGGTATGACGTATACCCCCAGTCATACAAACGTCTGTAAATTTGTCAAATTTCGTCTTACATTTCCTAAGCTGATATAATACCTAATATGCTGAAACTTTGCAAGGTTACTAAAGTAAAGGTGCTCTTTCCAGTGCTGGTATCAGTTATTCATTCAGTTCGATTTTAACTCATTCAAATCTGTTGCCGCCATTTTGGAGAAGGGTCTATTACTATACCCAAATCTGAATATCTTTCCTTAGAGTACGTGAAAAGCAGCTAAGAGAATCCTATGTTCTGAAATACGGTGACAAAGTTGAAGGTAAATGCTTTTAAATTGATATTTCTTGACTAACAAAGTTCTCTCTGCCGGTGATCACTTGAATCAAAGCTATATCAAACCACAGTGCTGCGACTGGGAAGCTGACGGAAGGCTGATACAATTATATTGACGCATCCAAATCACAAATACTCTTTGGTCACAGTTCATTGACAAGCTTTGAAACTAGAAAGGACAATGTAAGGCAACTGGTTATAAAAAGTTTATTCCAAGAGGACCCATCTTGTCTGGGGTAGGAGGGTTATCGAAGACACCACCTATCTCGTGAACATTACCGACAAACTTTTTTGACTTTAAAATTTGAGTTGACATAGAAAAAAAAATATTCAGGTAGCAAGAGGCAGTATTGCTAGATAAAACAAGAAAAGTGTGCTTTGAATCTCACTTTTTTTTTTTGCTAAAAAAATGAACTTCATACCATGGTCACGAATAACGCAATATTTGAAATAAACATTCAAGAACAAAGAAAAATGATTCTTTTGAGCAGACATAACGGTCTCTAAAGATGCCCTTAAAGATGGGTTTGCGCCAGATATGAAAGACGTAACATCTCTGCGCCTTCCGCCAATGTTGATGAAAGTGACTCGCAACAATGAAATCCTGTTTGGCTCAAAATTGAGGAGAAGGGGGAGCCGTGCACAATATATTGGTGTATCCTCTCAAGCGTTTCAAGTACATGAAACTTGGCTGACGCTGTAGAATTTGAGTTTAAAATTTTATCCCCACTGGGAGACGGTCCGCAACTTGACAAACGTTTTAAACGGCAATGGCACTGTCAGTAGTCGCCATAGAAACTTTTTAAAACCTCCAGCTTAGAAGGAAGATTGATCCTGCCTCACGGGGTTTTAAGTGCTGTTTTGGAAATAAAGAGAGTATAACGGCAAGAAAGTACATCTCCCATTCGTGATGAACTGAGGAATGTTTGATCATTTACCTGGCCCCAGTTGTTCAAAGAGCGGATAACTTTTTCCAGTGGATAGGTCGCTATCCAGTGGTGCAAATGTGCTCGCTTTTGGCAAGTTTTTCGCACAATCCCATACTTAAATTAGATGTACGCTTCTACTCTATACACAAATTGTAGGGCTATAGGGGAATTCTTTCACGCTTTTTGTCTGCTGCGTAGCGACCTATCCATTGGATAAAATTATCCACTCTTTGAACAACTGGGGCCTGATGTTAATTTTAGATCAGCTATTGTGGCATCACGCAGCTCCTGGAACGGATCACAGGATTGGCTAAAAAACAACAACAACACAGCGAAAAGCCCTGAAACAATATAGCTGCATGATATCCAGGTCCAACAAAATGAGAGGTTATAAAGAGCTGCGTGCTATCTGCAATTATTGGGTAAACTGACACCTCGTTATAGTAGCGTCGCAAGAAATCAAAAGCACACTTCAAGGTCACACATGCAATTTTATCTCACTCTCGTGGACAACGTTTTTTCCTTTTTTTCTTGTGTTGTTAGGGCAAGGCTGGGAATCGTCCATCAGACAAATGGCAGTAGCTGCCGTGAAGCTGGAAATTCTATCAGCATCCCCGAATAGCGAAGTAAGTTCAAGTACTTGTCCTCAAATAATTGAGGTGTCAACTTTTTTTTTTAGTTAAATAATTGGAATGTCAACTGGTGACAATTTTTCCTTGAAAAATTGAAGAATCAACTGGTGTTAACTTTTTCTCCTTAAATAATTGAAGTTTCAACGGGTGTCAATGTTTTCTTTAACTAATTAAAATGTCAATGGATTCTAACTTTTTTGCCATTTTCTACAACTGGTGACGACGCATATTAAAGAAAATGATATTACAGCGATTACCAATAACACGCGACCTATCGCCCTCAAAAGACTCCGATAAAGTTGCGTTTTGGTGGACGTCAATCATAGAAAAGCCGTTGAAATTGTTTTAAATTCTGAGAACATTTCAAGGCAACAGAATTTCAAGGCAACAGAACGAAGAAATTTACAGTTTTATCCGCTGACGGATGGTAAACTTTATGAAAGTTAATTTCCAAGACAGGTTATCTAAAAAATGCGCATTGTTTGGACGAAGCCGTATTTTTTTATGAAACATTTGAAATCGCTACGCCTGACAATTGAAATCAGCGATGCGTGCAAGTGAGCAAATTATCACGTGCAGTGAAAATCGAAATTTTTAATTCAAAAATACCTTTTATTTGCGCTTGATCTGGCTGGAGAATGAATTTAAATAAAGTTAACCTTCTCTTAGCGAGGTAAAATTCTTATTTTTTTCCAGGGTTACCTTGGAATCTTGTGAAAATTCAAAATAATTTCAACGGCTTTTCTTTGATTGACGTCCACCAAAACGCAACTTTATCCGACTCTTTTGAAGGCCGTAGGTCGCGTGTTATTGGTAACCGCTGTAATAAAATGTTTCTTTTTGGATGTATCTTGCAATGTTCCAAATATTGCTCTGTAAAACTTTTCTACTACCCTCAAAATCCAAACGCTGTATTAACATTCCTCTGTGTTCCTCAGTTACCCAAAATGGTGAAAAGGTTCCCAACAGGTAGTAGACGCTGTAGTCTATCTTAATTATTGTGGCAGTTTATAGTAGTTAATCCTATTTCTCCTGGCGCTGGTGGAAACTCACTCCATGAAAATTAAACTTGGAGGGTAAATACTTTGTAAACTTACGTCCAACAATGTTTCATATTATTGAACTGGTGACAAAGACCTGGCCTTGCGTCATCAATAGTTAATTCGTCGCCATCTTGGATCTTCTGCCATCTTAGATTTTCTTCATAGTATTTTTAATTTTATTCCACACTCCCTAATCTGAATAGTGTTAAAGCCAAGTTTCGTTTTCTTTTTTTTCAGTTAAAAATAAACTTATGTGAATCTTCGCGGGAATTCAGACAAGCTACCTTCGTTCTGTACAATTGTGCCAGGCTCGCCAAACTTTTCCAAAATTATGAAGAAAATGTTCAGAAAGGTGAGGACAACGTAAGTTGTTTTGTCCAAATTACATCATGCAAACCCCTGGAAAAACAGCAACGTGAGAAATTACTGTTAGAAGACATTTAAAGCTACTTTCAAAAGCGTCGAATGTCATTCACTTTTGTTCTACTATCGCCTCACCTCCGTTGCTTTTCGCCTTCACTACCAGAACTTGCTTTCCCTCAATGCTGTTTAAAGAGGAGGAGATTCCGTGTATTTTCAAGCCAAATGTATCTTTGTTTAAGATTCAACCTGGGGCCAGTCCAATTTCAATTTTCACGCCCGTAGGTTTCAAGGTGGGTCCTTGCTTATACATGTGCTCGCAACAGAGAAGTAAATAAAGCGTCCGTAGCCAAGTTCACTAATCATTTTTTAAGGCCTTCTAACAATGTTAACTGAACTTATTTTCTGCACGCGCATGTAATAACAAGCTTCTTAGCTACAAGTGTAAAAGGTTCATTGAATTGACCCCTAGCGTAATTTTTGCTGTACACATACACTACTTTTATGCGGTATTTGTTTATGTAGGCGTATATCCAGCACTACCACCAGTGAAAGATGTGGATTTTAATCTTCTCCGAGACCAGGTAAGTTACTCTTCGTGAAAATTTTAGAACTGTGTACTTCGTTGTTAAATGTGGTATAGTTTGCACATGGACAGATCTAAATACCCCTATGTATGAGGAGGACGAGGGAGCACTAAGGGAAAAGAGGACCCGGGCAATGCGTGAAGAGTTGCCAACTCAGTGTAAAAATCGTGCCTGTTTTTGAGAGCCCTCTCTGTTTGCAGACCGTTCCTAATTTTTGTTTTCTCTCGTTTAACTTTTTTGTTACAAATAAAACTACACACCTTTATGATAGCATACGTACTTTTACAACACGTGTCCATATCTGTGTTTCACCTTCAATCTGTTACTCCCTCCTTCTCTACCGCCTTCCTTTCCTTTCACCATCCATCTTTCCCCCTTTCCCTTCCTCCCCCGCCTACCACCCTCTCTCCCTCCCTCCCTCCCTTCCTTCCTTCCCTCTTTTCCAGCACCCTTTGTCCCTTCCTTCCTCCCTCTGTCCATTTCTCTGTTCATCCTCTCCTCCTTCCCTACCACCTGCCCTTGATCTCCTTCCTCCTTCCCATCATCCCTCTACATCCTGCCACCTTCCCTCTTTCATTCCCTTTCCTCCTTTTCTTCTGCTGCCCCTCTCTCCCTCATTATACATCCTTGCCCTCCCGCCTGCTCTCTGTCCTATCTTCCGTCTATCGCTATACTTCCACCCTTCTCCTCCTTCTCTCCTTCCTCCCTCCCTGCACGCATCCTTCTCTCCTTCACCTAACTCTCCATCCGTCTGCCCTACCTTCCTAGTCTTCTGCTTATTTAAGCACATGTTAGATTGAACTCCCGTTAACGTTTTTGTCCTGTATCTTCTTCCATAGGCTGAATGGGAATTGGTATTGAACTTCATACTGACCTTTCCATCTGTTATAAAGGAAACAGCCCCAACAACTGCTACCAAGTCGCAATTCGTGACCATCCACACAAACAAGGTCAGCAAAAGCTTGATTTATACAGGTAAAAAAACCGTGCAGTGAAAACAAAAAAAAATTGGTAGACGTTTCGGTGTAACCTTGAAGCATTTTGGGAGGTATCTACACTGCTGCAGAGGACATTGTTAACCGATTTAACTGCGATTTTAATCGCAGTTGCAAACTAGTCCCGATGTACCGTCTCCGTTTTTAGCTATTACCCATTGATTCGTCCTGGAAAATTTTCCGCATCTTAACAGGAGGCAATGAGCTAAAGTTATGGTGCCGGTAGGGTTTTAATAACCGTGTTTGAATGACCTTCACACTGTCGACTCATCTAATCCATTGAATCAGACACAAACGTTACCTTACGCATATATTTTAGTTACACTCAGAAAGTAAAGTGCATACTTATTGTGCCACGTATTTTCGCCCTGACTATCTCCTCTATCCTTCCCCTTTCCCTTTTTTTTAGGCCATTGTAAAATGGCACATTTTGGAATCAACTGTTGTATACGAAATCCCCATGGTAGAGCTTAGGCAAGAGTGTAAGTGCGCCACATGGAATAACATAAAAATATCACTTTCGTTCAAGTACTAACAGTCAAAGCAGAATTGTTGACAAATATAAAGATATACATGTACTTGTATTTAATGTTAGGGTTATACAGGGTCTACTTTTACGAACTAATACTCAAATGGTACACATTTAAATTCTTTATTGTTGATTAATGGACAAATGCCTCTCCCAGGGCAGACCTCCACTTATGTCAAGCAAATACCCGATTGTGGATTGACCACATGCCTTGGGGGTGGGGGCGGGGCGTTTTTCGGCTTACAATTGACCTTGCCATCAAATCATAAGTGTTTTGGGTCCTCCATACTGTTGTCAGTTAAAGGAGGTCTGACTAAAAGGTAACGATTGTTGTTTTCACAGATCTGTACTTTCCTGTTTACGCTGAGCCATAAGTTTAGTTCATATTACGGACGAGTGCACATTCTTGGGGTGAGTCATAGACTCAAACGTCTGTGGTCAAATATATGTTTCATATATTCATATTCATTTAGACTTGTAAAGGATAAACGCCTTGTGCAGTATAATAAATAGCATCGGAGGAAAATTGTTCAGTTGCTTGGATCTGTGCATTGAATTGAGAAAAAAACACTGAACCTATGGGAAGGCGTGTCAGCACAGATTACCACTCAGACAGCAGATTAAGAGCATGTTGTGCAATAAAACATTATTTTTGTTGGTGTTGGGTGCCGTTGGCCCCTCTGTAAGCGCTATAGCTTTACGTAGTAATTTTTACCGTTTTTTTTTTTTATTTTTATTTTTTTTTTTACTATTTACATGTGTTTTCAGGAGTCAAGACATCATCTTTACCCCGCCATGTTCGCCAGGCTTTATTTAATGAAAGCTGTTCAACAGGTCAGCAGTATGCATTTCTTGACTCATTATGCAGATCCATATTTTGTCAAAATGCTGATTGTTCTTTTGGTTGGGGTGACTTGCACCATTAGCAACGTCTTACATGGCCGGGAGGGCAAAGGAACGGACAATCGAGCAAAACTCTTAACCCTAAAAAAAAAAAATGCAGCTGCAGGTTATCAGGGTCGAGTGAAAATAGAGCTTTTTAAGGGTGCAGGTCGACTTTTTTGGTTTCTCTTCAAATAAAATTTTTGCCTCAACCCAATCTTTAAAACCAACAACAGCAACAGCAACAACAACTTTGTAAATAAACGATAACAGAAAACCCTTGGAAACACACTTGAAAAGAATAAATACTAAAAATTAATCTACAAACTGTGGAAGCAATCTTGCGTTTGGCATTATTATCGTGGGTAAGTCTGCGAATACTGCTGTCTTTCACCGTTCCCAGCCGCAAGGGACCGCCGTTTACGTAAGCTAACGGCGTGATATTGATACATGAGTGGCTTCAGGTGTCGACCTCTTACGAATTTGAAATGATTCCAATTTACAGAGTCTGTCTTCCAACAGAAATCTACATTTCAAAAAATGACAGTGATGATGATGATGATGATGATGATGATGCAATGTCAATGTCTTAAATGTTGTGATAATAATAGTAAAGTGATGATATAACGATGATGATGATAATGATAATAGCAGTAATGATGTGATTTTGATAATGGTAATGATGATTAAAATCATTATCAAGATGATGTTCCCTTCGTGTTTCAATCTTACGCGAGTTCTAAAACACCTCTCCTTGTTTATCTAGCTGAGAGCGTGGAGAAAACATGAGAAAAAGGTCATGTTTCTTTTAAACTGGCTAAGATTCTAAGCACTGGCTTTTATTGCAGATATTCTCAAACTGCCTGAAACTCCTGAATGTCAGTTCGCTGACTCAGATGTAAACAACAGTTGTTCCTATCACACTAGCCTGTCATTGGGATCTCAAGTACCAACTAAGCCCTAACGTCGGACTTGAAACGCAGCGTGAATTAGACGTAAGTTGCTCCAGTTTGGACGAAACAGGGTGTGCAAGTGCCAACGTACGTTAGACGGTCTGAAATCTTGAAAGGGGCATTGCCACGGAGATTGTGCTGTATGTTGGTCTAAACTGCTCAAATATTTGACTAAGAACCTCTTTTCTGACATGAAATTACTCTTGAAGCACCGGGAGGAAAATGTTACATGAGTCTCCAAGGAAGAATAAGCTGCAATCAGTTTTAACATTTTTTTTGTTTCAAAATACTCAGATTGAACTTGAAAAAGTTGGTCTAGTTTTTCAAGTTGCATTTTCACCCTAGCCATCCGCAGCCATTGATGAATGACACTAGTTACCCTACTGTGTGCTAGTAGGGTTGTTGGTAACAAAACTGTAGCATCATTGTAACGTTTACATCCACACAAATATGTCTTTTGTCTGTTCAAAGTGACACTAAAAATAGGTCTAATCGTATAAAGATATAACCGTGGATTTAACGGAGTAAGTCAAACTCTATGGGTACTTGAAATCGTCCGTCGAAACCCAAATTATTCCTGTTCTCTTCCTTTATTCTTTATCGTTTAGTTGGGGAGGGGAAATAAGTATTTCATATATCCCCCACATGTTGAGGACGGTGCCTGGTAACACAGAGGTATTTTTGTGCAGTTTATTGTTATGCGGGAAAAGCAGATCTTAGCAAGGGCTATTGGAATCCAAAGAGAAAATTGGGAGTAACCACGCATTTTTTAGAGATAATAAAGCAACAATTATTCTAAAAAGTGCTAAAATACAAAGCAATGTATGGCTTTTTTTTTTCAAATTGAAGCTTTATTATCTCTGAAAAATGCATGGTTACCCCTAATTTTTTTTAAAGCCCGAGAGCTCTTGCTAAGTTCTGCTTTTTCCGCATAGTTTTAAACCGTACAGAAAATTCCCTGTATTAGTAGGCACCACCCATAGGAAACCCGAGTATCTCGAGATGCGCAGAACGTATGCGCAGTAACAAAAGTAGGCACCGTTAGTAAAACCAACGAATTCAATAATGCTCACCTAAATTTTATTTCTTTCGCAAGATGATTGATTATAGAACCGTGCTACGTTAAATTTTCACGACAGTTCAGTATTTTACGACACTTACTTTTAAAACACAACTATGCATCGATCCCGCTGTTGTTTAAGAAAATAATTAATGAGTTTGTCCCATTTGTGGGTATAATTTTTGCTGTGGACTGCCATCTAATGTTGCACAGGACCCTTACCATAAATAAATTCATTAGCCAAATTTCTGTGGTAAACCTTTACACATCTGAATTTCCAAAGTCGATTGTCCTTAAATTTTCTAGAGATGTTGGCAGATAATAGAATTATACTATGACGGTTGTTTGTCTGTCAGAGAGCGCATTACGGTGAGGTGTCAATTTGCTAAACCTGGAATTAACGAAAAGCAGTTTTTGTGTCCAAGTTTTCAGCTTTTTAACAAACACAACGCGTGGCATTTAAAACTTGTGCTACAGTCGGACCTCTATTAAGCGGCCACCCTGGGGACTTTGAAAACTGGCCGCTTAATAGAGGTTGGCCGTAGAATAGAGGTATCGAATACAGCACTTTACTGACAAAATAATAATTCGGGACTTTGGAAAGTGGCCGCTTAATAGGTGGCCGCTTAATAGAGGTCCGACTGTATTTCAAACGAGCCCATTAGAGTCACTGTAAACGGATGGTGTTTCTGGATCGTTTTTTACTGAGGAAATACACAAAAAATTAGATCACTGATATATTCTATGCGATAAACACGGTATTACATCAAGCGGACAAATAAAAGCTAAATCTACAAAGGCGAAGGATAATTCACGGTATTGTTCATCTGGGCTGGAGTCACTCTGTGCTGATAGCTGTTTGATCGAGTTTGTGCCGTCGTGTGGGGCATATAGGGTCATTTGGTCCTGTAGGGTATTGGCCAGGCCAATAGTAGATATACGTCCAAACGTTCATACTGGTGAACTTCGCCAGCTGCAAGAAAAGACAGAGAAAAGAAGGAAATTAAAATTATGATAAACTTGATTAAAATGGAGGCCAATTACAAAAGACAGTGGAATACACATACATATTATTTAGCGGCCTATAAAGACAATAGTCAGACTGTAGCCAACTGAATATTGTGCCGTTAGCATTAAAGGCAAATTCACATTCAAATTGCCGCAATTACCACTACGACTTGCTCCCGCCTGACCTCGTAGCTTAGTCGGTAGAACAACGGACGATCAAATCCGGAGGTCGTGTGTTCGATCCCCGACGAGATCGACTGTTTTTTTGTTGTTGTCTTGTGCGGTCTCCCCTTTCCTTACTAGAGCTAACACTCAACAGGAATTTCATTAACACGTTAACCTCATCTAGATCGGGCTTTTTTTGTCTATGATGATGAGGCTTAGAGGATAGCAAGAGGATAGCAAGTCCAGAGATGTTTCCGCTTAAGTCCAGAATGGCAATGGCAAGTAATGCCGTTATTTGGCGTTGAAATTACGTCATGATTGACAAATGGCGACCATCTTGGATTTCTGGATTTTCGAAAGAGACTGTCCATTTTCTAGAAAAAACCGTCTGTCAAAAAGTGGTCGCCATGGTAACAGCAAAGTCAATGAACACTTAACGACCACGTCTAATTTTTCTCAGATAAATGTCCAAAAAAGTCCTGAAGTTTCATGGTCTTTGCGCAAATACTAAAAGAGTTATTCAGGCTCAAAGTCAACGCAGGCAGAATAACCCCCTTCCCACCCCCCTCCCTTCCCAGTCTAGATAGCTGCAGTGTAGGTTAACATTCAGTGTTACAGTGTTACAGTTAACAGTGTGTGTTAACAGTGTATGCTAGGCTTACCATACACTGCAGAGTTAATTGTTTGATCCATCATTTGTAGTTAGGTGAGCATTACAAGAATGTTGACCGGCACAAAGAGATACAGTTATTAACACACTGGCATTGACACAGAAAAAATAAGAAAATAAGAAAATAGTCAGTCTGTAACCATGTCTAGGCAGTGTCCTCTTTTATGATAAAGAATTTAAATGACAAGGTAAGATTACCCAAACGTCATGTTACCAGGATGCTCCAATGTTCACATGACAGAATCCCTTTAGTTTCAAAGAAGGGAAACGTTCAACTTACGTCAAGATCTTTGCAGTTTTTGTCAGTTACTCCGGAGCTTCCACACACCAGATCTTCATCCACAGGTATTTCTAAGTCGTAAACACCAAACGGACTGACGCATTCATCTGCTCCCAGCAGCTCATCCGCTTTCGCCTTCGTTGGGTCACTGCACATGGACTCCCAACGCGAATCATCTTTATTTATACAATACGTCCCTGGCGATAAAAAAATAATAATAATAAAATAAAATAAAACAACAAAAACAAAGCCCTAGGGAACTGGCCATAACACGTTTGTTCGAAGATGACCCACCTTGTCTGGGGTAGGGGGGGTTACTGAAGACAACACCTATCTCATGAACATTACCACAACATTTGATCGCCTTAAACACAGCTAGCAAGGTCGACATTGCTAGATAAACAAGAAAAGTGAGAGTTCAGTCCCACCGTCATTTTTTAACAGCTGGCTAGAGGGGTGGCTATGCATTAAAGACACCATCTTTTGAGGTCCAGGAAGGGGATTCAGGCAGAGGAACTGCTATCTAGTTTTGACCACTTCCCTTATTGTTTGGCGGGTGTCGACGAAGAGGAGATGTAAAGCAATGTAGTTTCATCCCTTTTGAAAAGGATCGATTAAAACTGTTTGGGACATTCACCTAATTCGTTTCTAATGATTGCCTTTTCGGAAGACAACTTATTAGCCATTTGAAAACTTAAAAACTGAAACTAACATGATTACACCATCCTACAGCGAAAAGTAAAGTAGAGTAAAGGAAATTTATTTATACACGGTTAGATTTAAAGCTAGAAGCTCGTGGGGCCGTGTAATCAAACGAATAGAAACTCATTTAGAATTCCAACTGGCAGGGGGGCTTACCAGTTGGCTATTTACAAAGTGTGGCCGAGGATTTGAACAGAGGACCACCCGGGGGGGGGGGGGGGGGGGCTGGAACCTGAGGCCTCCAGATTACGAGTCTGCGCCTCTTATCACTCGGTTACGTCGCCTCCCCTTAAATAAAGCCTCAATGATCGCTTACATTTACTGGGGTCTTCTCCTTGTTTGAGCTTCTCTTGGCACTGTTTCTCATCAGTGATGGTGAATCGGTTAAACTCGATTGACTTGGATCCAAGATTTTGAACGAATAGCTTGATCGTGTTATCGCCTGCACGAAAGTAAGAGCTGTTCCGATGTCGGACATTAATGTGAACCTTGGTGGGGACATTGTCAGGCTGCTTATTGACGCCGAAAAGCTCTATATATATCTGGAAATGGAATAGAAAAGAAATTGGCGCAAAACCACTTTTAACAAATCTAAATCAGAGTTAAACAAATGAACATTTTGGATGGGCTTACCTTTACCAAACGCACGTTATAGCAAGTGCTACAACTCTGATCAATGTCGATACTAAATGTCGTTTTTCCGTTCATGGCAAGCTCTTCGAACATCTGAAAGAAGGCGAATCTATGTTATTTCTTTTTTATTTTGAAAAAGAGCTGAAGGGAATTAAACGCGAGCTGATATCTCCAACGCTGAAGGAGAAGTCTTCGCAGAATTTTTTGACACATCTGTCCATTCACTGTCGTGCATGCGTGACATACGCTATAATACCTCATGTGAATAATCACTTCCTGTAGTTTAGTACGTCACGTCAGTAACTCGCCTCGAAAGTTTCAAAGAAATTCTCACCCAAAACGCTCACAAGAGTCACAACCGAATTCACGCAGTCAGGTATTGATTGATGTCTAGCGCTGCACAGCAACTTTTATCATTTAAATTCCAAACCGTCGGGCAAAGTGCTTACAAACTGCTTGTTGACAGCCGGTTAGAGACCAGAATTTTTAATTTATTCCTCCAGGTTTGTGGACGGCGGCAGATTAAAACCTTAGACGGATTAAATTTCTCCTTTTCGTTATGTCTTACGGTTGTTTACAGCTTTTTTAGGTATTTGCGACTGCTTCCATACATATTCTTTCTGCGTTGGTTGATGTAATTTTTCTTTGCCATATTTGTTGATGAGAAGGAACAATTAAAGTACCAATTGGCTATCAGTATTAAATTTTAGGTACTAATCTCCACAGCAATTAACATTATAAGGACAAACATAAGAAAATGGTGTGCAAAGCTGGGAGACAAGCGCAACTTTTCGTTTCAATTGTTTTTACAATGAACTTAATTGTGAATGTTTTGTACAAGTTATTTATTGAAACCACCAATCCTTAAGGGTTTTTTTCCACGTCATATCCGTGCATACACTTTAAACAAATATTGGAAAGCGAAACACGAATGGCAAAAAAACAAATTAAAACAAAAAGGCAATGCTTACCTTTTTGTGTGTGGCGCTACAAAAACTCCATTTCTGGAAGTCGCTTTTGTAAATGTTAGTGCTGAAGCAATCCGCAGCTCTGTCTTTTATATCTTGGACTTGGTTGAGCCTCTTTGTCAGTTCAACCACTCCAACAAGTGTCTTAGTCCCCAGAGCACCCTCACTGGCCACTCGTTGGAAGGAGGCTAGCGGGATGTTTAATGACCACAGTGTTCGGAACTCGATCGCTTTGTGGAATTGATAGAGTTTCCTCACGAATAGTCGTTCTAGTCCTTCGTACGCACTGAGAAGATCGTCTGCAAAGGTCTGCTGCAGCTCAATGCTCATCTGGACACCTGAATTGTAAATTGAGTTTGTTCATTTTACAATGCAAAGATAATAACAAACTGAAATCAAGCAATTTGATTGACTACAATGCTATCGTCGCTACAAAGAACCTTTTTGCAACATTTAGCCTGTGGCTGGATGTAGATTCCTTACACAAATTTGAGTAGCAGAGTACACCGGGTTTCATGGACGAAGGCAACAGCAGGCATCCGTTATCACCGACTTTAGATGCCGTCCGGTCCTAGCAAACACTACAGCCCCACTTTCTTAAAGAACTGAGTCGTGGACATTTAACAAAAACTTACATGCACATGAAACAGATTCATAATTATACACTTTCCATCACGATTCTCAAATATATTTGCACCTCAAACTTAGCTATCTGCTCTGAGGGGACACTTTATTAGGCGAAGCTATTGTCTTCGGTGACTTGGCCGAAAAATACAGTTTGTTAACTTCCCTAGCCAAAGTTGCTGGTAGCTACTCTTCCCTAGCACTCTGGATCTCTCACTATGTGGATTCATTGCTAGCGTAAACGGTCAAATCGTAAACAAATTTGTTGTTTAAGCGAAACTGTAGCGAAGGTTACACATCGTTTACAGCGCATGAATGACTCTCTGATCCAAAGAGGGGACAGGTCTGTCCGCTCATTGAATTATCTGGGCTGCAAGCCCGGTCTAGTAGAATCTTGTTCACATATATATAGTGTTTTTCTTCTTCCCTAGCACTCTGGATCTCTCGCTAAATGTCCTTCGAGTCCGCATCGATAACAACGATCCCTTCAACATTTCCGTAAATCCAAACCTTATCGTAGGAAGAAATTTGCTTTCGTTTTTGCTACTCCAATTCCGTTTAATGTACTGCGCCTAACTGATGATAGCTTTAATGAATCTAGCAATATCTAAAAGAGCGTTAACTCCTTACATCAGGTAGTTCCTTGCCGAATTACCGGGACAATTCCATTAAGTCACGGACGTGTTCTTCCCTATATGTTCGTAATTCTACCTATAGGTTGTAATTCTCGGCCAGGAATGGAATGTTTACTTGTGGCAAGAAAGATTTTGTATCCAGTACCACATACGACCGGCCCAGGATCGCTCACCATGTAAATCAAGTATTTCCTCTAAGTTATCTCTAGCATAGGGTAACAGCAACGACTTTCTTGTTCATCCTTAGCTTCGAGAACTATAAACGCAAATGAACTTTTCCATCACCTCTAACTTGGTTGGGAGCTTGTCGGATTGAATGCGTGATGGAACGGGTCTAATGATGTCTCGGGGTTCAATGTGCACAGTAATCTTTCTGTAAGGCAGTTGGACTGACTTTACCAAGTCCATTTTGGAACCAAATAACTCAAAGTTCTCCACTATGAGATTTACTCAGGAAAGATCGCCATAGACTTTGACACGAGTGGAGATAATTTTTACACCAGAGGTGATCAATGTACGTTTTGTAGCTTAAACCTTAATACTAAACTCCAAAAGAATTATTGCACTATGTTTCCCAGCAGAAAAATAAATAACCTTCGAATGCCTAGGCAGTGTGGCCGCTATTTTCAAGAGATTACTAGTTTTAATGTTTAAATCACGTTCCTTCAATTTAGAGGACTACAAAATCAGGTTGAGAGTTCTCTGCGATTCTGTCGGGCTTTTGAATAACATTTGCTTCGTGTTGTTTCAACGAGGTGGAGAAATTTTACTTGGAAATAACGCGTAATTGTTCAGGGACATTTAAGAGAAATCTAGAAATCCAATATCTCTCCTATTCTAAAATTATGACAAAGTATGATCGGTTGTCACGTCATTGCCTGATGCCTGAATTTGGAAAAAAAACTAGATTTGTTGTCATTTATTTTATTAAATGTTTTTATGGAGGACTACTTCACTAGTTAATGTTCTAGCCCAAGCCTTTTCTCCGAAATGTTGAGGGTAAAGAAACTACCAATTATGTATTTTATCGCGTTTGTTCCCATTATGGTAAAACCCTAGCCTCCCACGCAGACGTTCTTACGGGTTCGTCACGCGTTCCTGCCCCGCAAAGAACCACTAAGAACGTCTGCGTGGGAGGCTGGTAAAACCCCAGTTAACCTCCGTATTTTCGGTTAGATATCGAGAATTAATTTATCACACTATGGTTGTTATACCTGATGTACTGGCGGCTTTAATTGCATTTTCAGCATCATTCAGGATTGTGATATCAAACTTGAGTCCTCCAATATCATTATCGAGGTCCATAACTTTTGCTATAAGGTCAATACGAGCTGTTCCCGTGATGAAGTATTTCTCTATCAGTAGTTCCAAATCTCTAGTATCAGACACAACCAGAAGGCAAACTAGTTCCTTGGCAAACGTTTCTTTGTTCATCTCAAGGTTGGCCTTTCAAAGAAAATAGGTACAAGGGTAAAAGAGTGTTATGCATTTATTTATATTTTCCTACCCAGAGCTTCAAAAACGTATTTGTCGTTTTTCCTGTAAAATGGCGAAAATTCATTTAATCATACTACAGCAAATCATAGTTCACTAAATGTTCTCCAAGTCTGATTATGTGAATTTAATCAAGTTAAGTGGCAGTTTTCATCCGCGGAGAGACGCTTTGTCCAGTACTTGTCTGACACTCCTCTGAAAGAAAACTATTTATTCCTGCACTACAGCAAACCTATCTAGACCAGGTTTTCGTCGTCTTCTGGGACCGCGGGACAAGAGATTCTGGCCGTTGACAATGACACTTAGAAGATCAACAGTATGTCTAAAGACGTTTACTTTGAGGTTCACAACAAAAATCGGTAAGGGGGTTATATTTCTGCCGAACTTCGGATAGCGGCAGTATCAGACAAATTTATGTTCTGAAAAGTGGGAAAGCGGTTTTAAGATCATAAGACTTTAGCGGACCATTTATCTGGGAGCCGACAGCCCTTCGGCAGAAACACTGGATTGTTCCCTGAAACAGACGCCAGGGTATACTATATTTCTCCTTGAATTGTGTAAACTTTTGGATCTTTAGTTTCAAATGTTCAACAATCGTACCTTCATTATCTCCGGGAGTGCAGCGATGTCAAGCTGATCAAAGTCCAAATTACTGGAATCAGTCAGAGATTTGTATTTATCTCCAAATGTCAACCATTTCCTAGCACTCGCTAGATACGATTTCAGTGTCTTGAGGCAGGATTCGCCGTCGTTTGACGAGATAAGATTGACAGCCCCGTTGATGTAATCGAAAGGGTCATAATTTACTAGTTCTTGACTATATCCTGTAAGACTCTGAAGGAGAGTCACAAAGGTGTATTTATCTTTTGGGACCACGCCTGGTAGCAATGTTAAGATACTTTTCAGGATATCCGTCATCTGTTTCTCTAGCCTCTTGATAGCCTAAGGAAAGAGAGAATAAAAATTCCTCAACTCAGGAAAAACAAAAGGAATGGTAATTAATCTTTTCATATTGGTTTCTTTTAATCTTGTTGCATGAGGTCTCCTTTCGAAAGCATCTGAAGAAAGGAAAAATGTTCAAACCAGGGCAGCACATAAGAAATGAGTTTCAGCGCTGGGACTTGTCCCAAGAGCACCTTGCTAAGAACATCCGGGGATTTGTTATAGGGCTTGGCGATGACTGCGTCAAGATCGTTGGATGTGCATACATGATAAAAACACCTCACCCTTATTATTTAGTCCCTTTGTCCTGTAAATGTAACCTGGTCTAAGGCCTTGCAACGACCGCCCGCCAGAAACAAAACGCTGTAATGACCTGGGGGGTTTGCTGATACCCTCACTGTCAAATATAATTTGCTCTTGACATGTGATATATGAAGGCTAACTTTATATTCCGAGGCACTACCCTGTAAAGCATTGCTTATTACAAAAAACAACTGAGAAGTTGGCTGCCTAAGAGAATGGTGAAGTACTAAGGAATGTGTCATGGCAGAGGATCGATGCTGTCTCTGCCTCAACCACACGTTGAAAAGAAAGTGAATACGTATATAAGGCGGTTAGTTTCTGAGCAAGACTATGAAGCTGCTTTGATTGGGGGAGTGGAAGCGTATATTTTGTTCTTTCAACTGGGTTGATAACTAGGTAAGTTGAGCACCACTCTCGTATCTCGCTACCTATATACGTTTATATTGAACCAAACATTTATGGTTTATTTAACCTGTTTATAACTTCTTCTTCTTTTTCTTTTTCTTTTCTTTTTTTTTTTTGTAACCAGATGTAATATGTAATGTTAACATATCTATCTAATGAGAATAATTCAATTAAACATCGGTATATAACTTTTGGTGCGGAAGGGGTAATGCATAAAGGCTCCTTGGATTATTAAGCTGTTTAAGAAGTCACCAAGATTGTAAATAGATGTAATATGCAATGCTCTCAAACTCATTAATAATTAATCAAGAGAAAACAAACAAAAACATTAAATCACTACTGTGACTGTGGTTTGGATGTCTTCTTAATTACCATAAAATTTTGCCAACTTTAGCCTTGAATTTCTCCAATTAAAGAATTATTGATCATTTGAGAAGCCATTTCAAGCACTCGAAAGTGTGTTTCATCAGATGTACAAACACTTCTAAATCGTTCAAAAAAAACTCGGCTGCGCCTCGTTTTTTCAACCTACTTCTCAGTGTTTGGATATCTGATGTAACAGGCCTTGTCGTGTTTGATATATTACTTAATTTATCTATTGAATGAGACTAATGCAATTAAACATCTTTGTATAACGTTTGGTGCGTAATGCGTAAAGGCTTCTTGAATTCATTATCTGTTTAAGAGTTACCAAAACATTTATCTTCTTTTCCTTCTCCTTTGACCCTTTGGCGTCCTCGAGTCGTACTCTTTCTGCCTCCAGGGAAGTAGATGATATCGTTGACAATTTACCAGCCATCTTCAGAAAAGAATAAAAAAAAATTCAAAGATGTCCTGTGCACAGCAAAATGGTGATTGTCATCCTTGCAAAATAGCTGAGATAAATTAATAGATTAAAAAAAAACTCAAGGATGACATGTCTTATTCTACACAACAAAAATGGTGAGTAACATATTTTCCAAATAGCTGAGATCAATCAACTACTCGATTAAGCAGTCAACCAGTAAGTCAGTAAGTCAATCAGTCAGTCAATAAATCAATCAATTAAAAATAATCATGTATACTTGTGTCGTCATGTTCCACGAGGAGATAATTATAAACGTATAACAGCATTAGCAGTAAACCTTGAAAATACATATCATTGAAACCCTTAAAGAAAACTGTCACTCTTGAAATGAATTAACGTCAAATTGATGAAAGTACAATGTAAGTTCAAAGTTCGTTGACAAACATGCCAATCCTATTTCCGTTTTGGACAAAACGGAATTTCATTACACCTACTTTTACTTTGGAATTTAACGGTAGGCACCGTGTTGGATTCTGTAACGTTATACGCTTTCCCAGTTGTTTCACACAAAAGAATGCCTGCTTTTTGAAAATAGCGACAACCGTTTCATGCCATAAAATCCAAAATTGTGGCACCCGGGAAATTTAAAAGCGAAAATAGGCGATAATCATATCCAATTTCTAGCAGACTTGAATGGTCTTGCCACTTTCCAAAAGAAAGTTATGGATTGAGACATTACTTCCAACATTTTAACGTCAAGTTGTTGTCATAGTGGAGATTCACTTTAAATTCAGAACAGCAGACTTTGAAGTAATATATCAAATCAAACGCGAGGAATTTAGAGTGTTTCCTCCGATTTCCAAACACCGAGCAGTAGGTTGAAAAAACGAGGCGCAGCCGATTTTTTTTTAACCAACTTCGAGGTGTTTGGAAATAGGAGGAAACACTCTTTCGAGTGTTTGATATAGCTTCTCAAACTATTGATAATTCTTGGAGAAATTCGAAGCAAAAGTTCACAAAATTTTATGATAATTAAGATTACATTTTTTAAACCTCCTTCACGATAGTGATTTGCTTTGTTTTGGCTTGATGAATTATTAATGAGTTTGAGAAACATCTTTCTCTGTCTTGTGCTCCTTGCCCAAACTGTTTAGTCATCATCAGATAAAATTCACAATTTCTCAATTTTTAGTTTAGTGCACGTTTCCTTCCTTAACTTGAAATCGTTCTTAGAGCACCGGGAGAAAAATATGATTTCTTCGCGGAAGAATAAACTATAACCAGTTTTTAGCCGTTTCTCAGGAGGGACTTGAAAAAATTTGTAACCATTTGCATCCAAGCCATCTGCAATCATAGATTATTGGTACTAGTTTCTGTGCCGTAGTAAGATTGTTTTTAACAAAATTGAACCATTATTTCAATGTTCCGATCAATTTAAATATGTTTTGTTCGTTATTCAAAGATGTGCTGACCTCATTGAAGTTGGTTTGGCTATTTTCGATGGCGATTACACGGTTGAAAGCTTCTTCATAGTCCTTAGCTGCTTTTTTGATGCGTTCGACCCTTCTTTCCAGGATATCCCATCTAAGGCGAGGTGCAAAGAGTTCATTCTTCCCAAAAATGTCGAAGCCTGGTTTTCCCAAGAATCCAAGCGTTCTATTAACGTCTGAAATAAAAAAATGCAATTCTGTCAAGAAACTAACAGTGTCTGTTAGTTTTAAATTAAGAACGGGATTATACTGTATTTTATCGAAGATTCTTGAGTGAGCTAGTTCAGTTCAACTTTTGCACAGCGATTTCTTCCTTTAGGTTGAAATAACCAAAAAAATCCCCTAAAAACAAAACGCTTTTTTGGCTAACCAAGTACGAATATCAACTAAAACAGTTTGATGTACATCATTACAATGACAAACCCAACTTCAAATTAAATTTTGGCGCGAAGTTCTCCTTTGTGGAATCTTTCATAGTCAAATTACACTTGTGTAGCAGCCGTGCAACCTAAACAGGAGGTACTGCAAAGGAACCATATATCAAAACCGCGACAAGTGAAGCTCTGTGATTATGTTTTACTGGACGTCTTCATTTTACTCTCAAAGTTGTGAGGAAGTGATTGGAGTGGACTTTCATTCCCAGTGAGTTTCCTCCTCTTCAGATATCATACACTGTACTTCTAAGGAAGCAAAGCTATTCTCTAGTTTAAAGTTATAACTCGAGCTCTCTCATAAACGTACCTTTCTTTATCCCTTGCACATCGGGTCTTCCTTTCCTCAAACTGAGAATAAACCGTAACGTGTCAGTGGCCTTGAGATCACGGTTGTTGCTTAATAACAGGTCTTCAGCTTTTCTTCTCATGATTTTGATAAGTTCGAGTGGAAAGTTTTGTAAACTTGCCGCGTCTAATGTCCCGTGTTGGATATAAGACTGCTGAATTGAGCCCGTCTTCCCAGGAGTATTAGGAGCTGAACAACAGAAAAGAAAGTATACTAATTTGTAAACCCATTAACAACCAGTTGTTTGTAAATTCAATAACACTCCAATTCAGTTTAAAAAAACGACACCAACAACACAAACACAGTCAGCGCATTTGATTGCATGATCTAAGCTTCTTTTCCTTCCTCACTGTCGTTATTTAGGCCATGAAATATTTGTCAAAAAAAATATTTAAATAAGAAACTTATAACCCTATTACTCAAAAATCTCTTTATAGTAATTCGGCAAAGTCTCAAATATTTGGGCAATGTATAATCTTGCTTAATTTCAAATACTGCTTGTAGCAATGACATTTTCTTTAGATCTGGTACTTCTACTATGAAGCACTTTTAATGAGAAATGAATTGCTTTCGAGACCTCGTAATAAAGAGGGGCTGTCACTGTGAGGTGGGAGTAATCACTTAAACAGGAAGTTCCGGTATAAAAAGGGCGTGGCCAGGCCATTCTCACCTTCAGTTGTCAATCAATTATCAGAGTGTAAACAACTGACAAACAACATATGCCTTTTTCATTAGCTTTTACTGATAAAATTGGCTTAGTTTTCAGAATACCCCTTGTTAAACAAATTAGAACTTGATATCTTATATTGCTGTGGTGATATTATAAAATTTTGAGGCACATGTTTAAGAGGACGCTTGAGTCAACAACTTGCCACGACTAAACAGGGTCTAAATTTGCATTTCACGCCCGTAAAGGTGTGAAATAAAGGAAGGGCTTGCCCTTTTATAGAAACTCCTTACAAAGTTACAAAGTTAAGTTTTAGGAATTTCCGACCAGAGCCACGGTACGAGTTGGTATTTTAATTTTTTTCGGTTATTTGACCATTCACATACCAGTAGTTTATCATAATCAAAGAGAAAACGCCTGATTTCTGCGAACGATTAGGTCCTGAAAATGTTTTCGGTTTTCATACGAATGCATGTCAAGGTAAACGTTGCCATCTTGGATGAACAGGCAAGCAATTAGCAACAAGGTTACCAATTCGTGATATAAAAGAATAAAAATACATATACTTGTAATTTTTTTCTATTAGTACGTGTTGTGGCCTGCGTGGAGTGTCCTGATTTCCTGCGTTTTTGTGAATGTAGAAAAAAAGCCACTGAAACTGTTTTAGTATCATCATCATCATCATCATCATCATCATCATCATCATCATCATCATCATCATCTTTCTTTGGCCGTAACCAAGTAAAACTCGCCACACTGCGCCAGGAAGTTTTTTTGCTCATTTTAGTAGGTCCTCAATTATCTGTTGTGTCCCTTGCAATAGTATCCAGATAGTTAGTGGGTCTTCCTCCTTTTTTTGGAAATGGTAGTCTCCAACAGACAACGTCTGAGACGATCTGGCCTATGTCACTGACGCAAATCTGTCGTCTGTGTATCATATTTCTTATAATAACCAAATATTATTATTTTAATTACGTCTTGCTAAACTAAATAAGCGTTTCCATTATCAAAAAATCTCACTTGTGCCTCAACCCCCATTAGGTCCATCTGGGCCATCTGGGCCTCTGCCGCTAGGGCCATCGTCCTCGCAAAAGTTTGGGTTAAAAGTTGTCCCAAAAGGAGTTCTTTTCTTTTTGCATTTTCTTCCATGTCCACCTGCGCTACCCGCACCGCCTGAAATGTCACAAAGGTACCCAAATTTATGTTAACGGGAGTGGAGACGTTCTTGGAAAAATGAAGAACAATGAATGTAATCGATAGGCCATTTTTAAGAGCGGATGTCTGTAAATATCAACCAGAGGTGTGCAATAGCGAAAAATTCAAAATTCTCAAAAAAATTCACAACATAGCCCACGGTAAACTATTGCAAGAAATACATGTTTTACTTCGATCCGATAATTATTTTTGATGTGAGGCTATGATCTTGAATTCACCGCTCCTGAACCGGGTTTTCGGTGTCTGACACCACATGTTGCGAAGACCTTGTTTTAAAAATCAAACCAGTTTTGTTCCAAACGAAAAACATCCAGTCTGATAAAGTACATAATTATGGACATCATGAATGGTATCTTACTCATCTGAAGTGAAAATTAAATGTTTAGGAGATTTTTCAATATTTACAATTTTTTAAGCGATTTCTCGTGATGCCAAATTGACAAATTTGCGAGGCTAAAATCATCAACTGGTACATGGCGTTGAGGATAAAGATTTACACCACGTGAAAGAGCATCATTTCTTCTTATAAAATCCGCTTTCAAAACCATGGGCAACACAAAAGGAGATTTTTGAGGCCGCGAATTACAAGTAGTACTTTAGTGAAATTTGAGCCTTTCTGTCACGGCATTCCGTTGCTAAAACTCATATAAACACAACATGAAAACGTTTCAAGCAACAATGGTTTATTAATTCTAGCTACAGGGCACTGCCTGTGCATGACCTATGCTTGTAAGACTATTTTCCTTGGTTTTCTACATTTTAGGGGCAGTGTCAAAAGATTTTAGCGGAGTTCAAAAGCCGTACACGGGTCAGTTTACGTTGTCAACCGGTCACGGACCGGTCGCAACACTAGTAAATATGGAATAAAATGAAACCAGGACTTCTTTCATTCAATCTTACTTTGAAAAAAAAATGGAGCAACTAGCTAAGAGTGCTATATAATTCATACCTTTGAGCGGCCACACTGGATGTTTAAGAAATATGAGACATCTATAGGAAACATCGTAACACTTTAAGCCGTTTTATACATTTGGTCACAAAGATTGTGTTACATACATTTCACCGGTAGACCGCTGACCTTGCACTTACGTACGCCCTTGTCCACGGGATAGAAATCGATGTTTCGTCCAGCTAGACCCCAAAGACAATTAATTATATAATCAGTTCAAACTGAGATTGCGGTTTTGGGTTATCACAATTTTATCTGGTTGCGTCTACACTCGCGCAGTTGTTTTGATTTTTGATAAAGTTTTTCAAATTTCAGTCTAGCGTAGCCTGCGAATACAGCCGCCTCTCATCGCTCCCGTCCCCGAGGGGCGTTTCGCGAGGCTACCATGAATGCTACTCAAGGAGAGTTAAAAGCGATGTGACTGTCTAGTTCATCTGGATAAGACCCAATTTTCAATTTATTGTTCACACAAATTGTCTATTGTATGATAGTTTTCATACGATAAAAGATAGTTCATCCATCAGCCTGAATGGAATTTCAGCAGACAAAGTATGGTTTCTTTGGCCTTACAGCGGTTATTAATGACACGCGACCTATCGCCTTCGAAAGACTCCGATAAGGCTGCGTTTTGGTGGACGTCAATCAAAGAAAAGCCGTTGAAATTGTTTTGAATACTGAGAACATTTCAAGACAACAGAACCAAGAAATTGACAGTTTTATCCGCTGACGGATGGTTAACTTTATGAAAGTTGATTTCCAAGACAGGTTATCTAAAAAAATGCGCATTGTTTAGACGAAGCCGTATTTTTTTATGAAACATTTAAAATCGCTACACCTAACAGTCAATTAATCAGCGATGCGTGCAAATGAGCAAATTATCACGTGCAGTGAAAATCAAAATTTTTAATTCCAAATTACCTTTTATTTGCGCTTGATCTGGCTGGAGAATCAATTTAAATAAAGTTTACCTTCTCTTGGCGAGGTAAAATTCTAAGTTTCTTGCAAGGTTACCTTGGAATCTTGTCAGAATTCAAAATAATTTCAACGGCTTTTCTTTGATTGACGCCCACCAAAACGCAAATTTATCCGACTCTTTTGAATGCCGTAGGTCGCGTGTTATTGGTAACCGCTGTAATGGGTCAAAGTAAGAACACGATCCAACTAGATCATGTTGCCTGAATATATGTTGCTATGCTCTGAATTTTTAGAGTACTTGGGAAAGCCGACAGGCACTAATATCGAGGTCATCTTGTGGATAAGTCTAGATTGCATGAGATGCCCCGATCTCCCTTCGTTTGCTTGAAAGGATTAGCTGCCCAACTTGGTGGGACCGGCGCAGAATCGGTTTAGGCAGCGCCGTCTGATGCCATAAGCATCTCGATGTCTTGAGCAAATAGACCTGATTAGATGGCTGTCATCGATTTCGAAGGTATCAAGGGAAATTTTGCCCTGAAGTTTCGTCAGTTAGTTTTTTCACTTTGTAGAACTGGCTTTACAGCCAAAGGAGCGTAAAAATAAAAAACAAATAAATAACTTTTATTTACCCTCGGCAGTGTTTATAGCACAAGTACTAGTGGGGCCGAGTATTAAACTTCATAAAGAAATAATAGCGTAGCTGTGCCGTCCAGGCTATGAAACCCTGGCCCTCTTTCTGACAAAAATTGTTCCCCCTGCGCTCCTCCCTTATTCCTACTGACAATGTACTGTGGTCGACTTTAGCAGGTGTGAGTCGCACTGCAGGAAATTTTGGTGAAAATAGGGACGACAGTGGTGACGCAACCCCGTTTCCCTCCTCGCTCTTACCCTGCCGCCTCCCCACTAAGCTCCCCCGTTCTTTACGTCGGGAAACTGTAACAGTGACAAAGCACAGGGCCAAATAACTTAAAAAAACAAAAACACTAAAAATCGTAAATGTGTGTGGATGTAATAACCAGTAATTCAGAATCAAATTGCGAGCGTTATTAAAGGTAATTCTTATTTAAGGTCAGGAGTTTTGCGTTACATTAATTCGATACCTGCTCTGCCTACGAGAAGCTCCGCCTCAGTTTTCAGTGTTCAGTCAGCAAACCCCGTGGCCCTTAGATAGTTTCGAATGTCTGTTGTACAATCTCTGATTGGAATACATTGGGCATTCGCTGGACTTCCAACACTTTGTCCACATTGTACTCCAACAATCGAGGCATACTCACACGATACCATTTCGGCTCAATTTGTTTGAACGCCGTGAAACCAGAATCGAGCATTAAATTTGGATTGCAGAGCAAAATAAAAAAAACTGAAGCGATCTGAATACCAAAGTGGGCTAACTGCAAGCTTAGAAAGTTCAGTGACAGAAAATACAGCTCACAAGTAAATCGCAGTTACAGTTTGTATCGAAGGGGCAGTGAAAAATTACCCTTGGCACGCGCCCGGGGGGTACCATTCGAGCAGAGGCCCTTTGTACCTTTGATCTTCCTAGATAAGTCGAAGGGCCTCTGCTCGCAGGGTACCCGGGGGGTGAACCTTTATATAAAAATTGACGGGGGTGATCGTAGCTTTCGGGGGTTAAAATTCGTGGTTTGGTACCTGTCAAACGTATGGCGGTACCTTTTAGCCAGTTTTAGGGTATTGAGCGAAAACATATAAGAGAAAGTTATTATAAATATCAGTCAACTGTCACTAAGCGTATTCATTTTAGAATTGGTACCACTAAGTCGGAAAATTATACAGACCACGGCTACAAAAGAAATTCTGGTACCTTTTAGTGGTACTTTTCAAAATTTATGACGATCAACTCGTCAATTTGATATAGGAGTCCCCCTCCCCCTGGGGGCAAATGGTCTGCGCAAACTGTAACGCAATCTCTGCCGTTAAACGTATTTTTAACTCACGGCAAAATGCATGTATCGTTCCTGATTGATGTGATGGTTTCTGCAATGTACAGAAAGCTCGCTAAAGAGGTATGAATTACGTAGCACTTGTAGCTATTGTTTCATTTGTTCTAAAGTAATATTCAATGCAAAACATTCTGGTCCGAATTCAAAACGTTGACTACGTAAACTGACCTTTGTGACCTTTATACGCTTTTGAACTCGGGATCTAATAAAACTGCTACAATCTTTTGTGCCTGCCCGAAATGATTAAAAACCACGAAAAGTAATTTTATGAACGTGGGCCATAACCTATAGTAAGTAGCAACAAACAATTGTTGTTTGAAACGTTTTCATGTTGTGTTTATCTGAGTTTTAGCATCGAAATGCCGTGACAGAAAAGTTCAAATTTCACTAAAGTACTACTTGTAATTCGCGGCCTCAAAAATCTCCTTTTGTGTTGCCCATGGTTTTGAAAGCGGATTTTATAAGAAGAAATGATGCTCTTTCACGTGGTGTAAATCTTTATCCTCAACGCCATGTACCAGTTGATGATTTTAGCCTCGCAAATTTGTCAATTTGGCATCACGAGAAATCGCTTAAAAAATTGTAAATATTGAAAAATCTCCTAAACATTTAATTTTCACTTCAGATGAGTAAGATACCATTCATGATGTCCATAATTATGTACTTTATCAGACTGGATGTTTTTCGTTTGGAACAAAACTGGTTTGATTTTTAAAACAAGGTCTTCGCAACATGTGGTGTCAGACACCGAAAACCCGGTTCAGGAGCGGTAAATTCAAGATCATGGCCTCACATCAAAAATAATTATCGGATCGAAGTAAAACATGTATTTCTTGCAATAGTTTACCGTGGGCTATGTTGTGAATTTTTTTGAGAATTTTGAATTTTTCGCTATTGCACACCTCTGGTTGATATTTACAGACATCCGCTCTTAAGTTGTTTTGAATATCGTTTTGAAAGCGCGAGGCTTAGTGCAAAACTAGTGAATACTAGTTTTGTTTGCATACAAATGAAAAGTAAATTTCATAATATTATGCACTAAGCCTCGACTTCATATTGAGGCTATGGCTTATAAGTAGTTAAATCTAAGCAAACAACCGTGGACGATAATCCTGCTGGTGTACATTGGATCAATTGCAGATCTGATCGGCTTCACAAATAGGAATGATAATAGAAGCAGAGACCTATAACTTAAAAAAAATTCATCGATAATCTTAACATTGACCCTGTTTCAGTCTGGGCCAAAAAAGTGTCACCCCAGGTGCATGCGCGCGTTAATGTGTGGCACTTTAAAATTGTTGGCCCAACTGTTTCAAATACTGTCGTAGAGTTCAGAAAGTAGCTTCCATTAGGAGAATTTTTTATTTACATACGTTCTTTAGTAATTACAGAAGCTGTTTGTTGTGTTTCTTTTTTTAACGCTTTTGCAATGTCGGAAAAGCAAAAATATCGTTATGAGTTATATGCCGGACTCTACTGCGCATGTGCCCCAGCTGACATAGCCCCTTTCAGCTGGAAATGTATCTTATTTGCTGTACGTGTTTCCAGCTGGTTAATCTAGTGGGCCATGTTCAGGGAATTTTACTCAATTCAAATGTGCCAAATTGAACTCTACTAACAGAATATTGCTGCTATGTTCGAGTGTTATAAGACATATGAGAAATATATTACCCTTTCCTCCTTTTCCATTCTTTCCTGGTTTGGCTCCAAATCCCGCGCAAGATTTCAGTTGAAATTTTCCTTGTAATGTTTTGTAGCGGATGGTTAAGCTTCCAGCGTCTCCACCGTTTCCTTGAAAAGTTTGGAATACAAAAGATGGCTTCTTAATAAATGAAACCTTTATGACAAGGCCCCAGTTGTTCAAAGAGCGGAGCCGGGCCAATAACGCGAAGTCAGAATAGAACATTTGAATTCAAAATGATTGTAAGTGAAACGATAAGATGGATTCTTCCTAGCCTGATATTCTCAAACTAATAAATATTCCATGAAGAGAAATCAAAGGAAATCACCTTCGTGAAGGATGTTTGGAAATGTGGCCTTAATTACTATAACATTTGGAGAACGTTTGCTTTGATTTTCTTAAAGAATTATCAATGGTTGGAGAAGTTATATCAAACAATCGTAAGGGTTTCTTCTGTTATTTCCCAATACCTCAAAGTTGGTTAAGGTTTCTTTCAGCTTTATTGGTCAATTAATTAATTAATTAATTAACAACAAACTATAAATATGAAAGAAAGAAATTTGAAAAGAAAGACCAAAAGTGTTAGCGCGAACGGGACATGACACCCATGTTAGGCGCAACCCCAACCCTAAGAAAAATCAAGTGAAATTACAAATGGAAACACTAATAAAAAAACACGAAGATTACGAACGGTGGCACGGGCAGTCACCGGAGAGGAACCAGGGGCAAGGCATGTCTAAGGTCTTACCTGGAAATCGTATATCAGCTATATTTGCAAGAAAATCTCTAAGTCCGTTGGTATAATGTACAGATTTCGTTTCTTTTTGTCATCAAACACTAAAAAGCTTTGTATTATACCTTAATTTATCCCTATTTAACTTATTGTACTACAGTTTGGTCTTCTACTTATGTAACAAACTTAAATCGCATTTTTCTTCTTCAAAAACGAGCTGTGCGAGCTATGACAAATTCTAATCACCTTGCACCTTCTGCACCCTTATTTGCACAATTGAATATCCCAGTTATTTTAAAGGCGAATTCCCTTTATATTGCAAAGTTTATGTTTTCCTATCACCAACCTTTGTTGCCCTCGCCCTTTCTAGTCCTTCCTAGTCTTACAGTCCTAACATATGTCCGAGGAGACCTCTCAGTATAAGCCCGGGGGCTTCTTGAGGTCTCCTCGCCACTTCTTACTTCTTCTTTTACTATTATTATTTACTCTAAACTTATGTAAGATCCTAGTCTATAATTCACTGACACTTTCTATGATTGTATGTCGTGGTGAATAAATAAATAAATAAATAAATAAATAAATAAATAAATAAATAAATGTCAAAGGCTGTATCTAATAAGGTTAAATAGGCAGCAGGTAGAAAATTCTTAAAAATACTTAGACTGGAGAATTTGTCAGGAGAGGCAAGATTGCAGATAGTATTCCAGGGTTTTACAGTTCCGTTGAAAAACGAGGCCTAAGAAGTAGTAGTTCTGCAGTGAGAAGGTCTTGACATCAGATTAGGGTTCTGATTGCGGGAACGATCTCGGCTTCACCTCGTTTTTTCAACCCACTTCTCCGAAATTGGATAAAATACTCTTCCTCGTGTTTGGTACAAATGGTCGTTGGCTTTATGCCATTATACAATAAACCGTATTCCAATCCACTCTATGTGACTTTATGTAACCATTTTCTCTTTCTGTAGGTATGGCAAACTGACAGTAACTGTTTAAACTCCGAAGCAGCATATTAGCTCCATTGGAGAGGTCATTTCAGATCGGGCTTTACACTGGTTAGTTTTCTTCTTTTATGCCTTATATCAGAGCTGAAACAGTCATCCAATCAAGCACTAAGAAGGAACAAACTTGCGACTCAGACTCACTGGCACTATCAAATCTTTGGTGAGATTTTGCCAGGAAAACGTATCGCATGCTTAAGTCATTTTTTTTTTTTTTTTTTTAGATTAAAAGCGCGTTACATTAACCTTGAATTATATTTTATCGCAAATAGCCTTCGACATAATCCGAAAGGAATGCTACAAGGCAAGATTTATTGTATGAAATTCCCCCTTCCCTCATAATCCTACCCGGTTTTCCTCCGTTTCCTCCTTTTTTGCCTGGATGTCCCTTCTTTCCTTGCCTTCCACCAACACTTGTGCATGCAGCGGGCCACTGAGTTGTGCAATCTGTGTCTTTCCTGTCATCAGCCTTTCAATAGAATGATATATACTTTCGACTTTATTTTAAAACGAACAAAAAACCACAAAAAGATAAACTTTTACAGTAGAGCCAATTGCATTACGTGACATGGCTGTGGCTAGTTTTGAGAAAAGCGTTGCCCTGTAAAATATAGGTAGGCTGTCTTCCTGTGTAATTCGCCAAGCGATTTGGCAAGCTTACCTTTTTTTTTTTTCTTTTTTAATTTTCCAGAGCATAGCACCAATTTATCGAATACTGAATATCAGAAAACTTCTTTTAGGTTTTTGAAGTTGTTGTCCTACTG
Source organism: Pavona decussata (assembly GCF_977016875.1). NCBI lineage: Eukaryota > Metazoa > Cnidaria > Anthozoa > Scleractinia > Agariciidae > Pavona > Pavona decussata. Next base: position 144,049 of record NW_028145762.1, on the reverse strand, counting down.
TTCCTGAGTTTGTATTTTTTTTCTCACTCAATTTCCTTATTGTTCTCTGTGTTATGAACTACACAGCAAACTATTAAATTAATTTCCAACCGCCTCATTTTAGATAAATTTAACAGCATAAAAAATCGTCTCGTAGAAAATAGCAAAATTTTCCCAAGCATAGTGAGATTTCTTGGTAAGCTAAACCCTCTCTTATTGGTTTCTTCATTGATGACATCCAGCATTCTTAAAACAGGAAGTTAAGTAGGAAACGTCATATATAACGAATTGATCATGGACTGTCGCTAGTCTGTATTTCTTTTAACTAAGCATTCGTTCTCGGTTTATGCTTTTAAGGTGTCAACGTTTTTGCGATCGAGTGTATTACGTGACTTTAAATGTACTATATTCATATAAAATATTCCATCGTTTTATTGAGTCGCGTTATCCGATAAAAGTGTGCAAACTCTCCAAGGAGATTACGTTGCGATAGAGCTCCAGTCTTCGAGAGGTTGTTATCGTTATTTTTTAAATTTGTGTCGATGGGTCCGGTTGAATGCTGTACAGAGATTCCGTATATCAAAGATTTTGTTATAAATCTTACCAAATTAGTCACAAATAGGCACATGTTTTTGTTTTGTTTTGTTTTGTTTTTGTTGGTTTGTTTGTTTGTTTTAATCATAGCTAATGCGTAGTTGTTTAAAAACGCGATGATGAAATATATGTAACAAGATAAATGATAACATAGCGCGCGTGCATCCTAATTTAATTCCTATTGGCGTCATCATGGTACATTTCTCAACATACGCACGGCCGTGCGTCCATCTGATGACGTGTGCAAGTCAGATGGGAGAAGCATGGGCGCGCTGTGTGATTAAAAACTTTTACAGAGAAACAACACCATACAAAATGTATATTTATAAGAGCTTGAAACTTAATGAGACGTTAAGATTAAACCAATATGAGAAACCATTTTGGCCTTTTTTTTTTGTACAGAGAATTTTGTAATTTATCGGGAACAAGACCTGTTTTCCAGGAATCATTTACTTTATTTTCACTATGTTATAAAAGAATTGGTTCATGCTTTTAGCTGTGCGTTTATCGAGTTATGGATGCACTTGGAAAGTTTGGAAAGCACTCAAGAAGCTAGAGTTGCTCTCGGCTACGCCTCGAGCAACTCTTACGCTTCTCTCGTGCTCTCCAGACTTCCCGCGTGCATCCATAACTCGATATACGCACGCTAAGCATGAAACAATTCTTAAACGCCTCTTACGTTCTCAGTATTGTCCGATCCTCTATCACCGTCGCCGGCATCTTGACCGTTTTTCCCATTTCCTCCGTTAGACCATACATTTAAAGAGCCAGTAATGACGTCACAGAAAATTTGAACTGAAAATGAAGAGGAAAGAGAAACCTCTAGTTTACAGCAATGGGTAGTGCTAATGTATGAATTTCTTATATTTCAACTCCAATTAATTAATTAATTAATTAATTAATTGCACATTTGGTAGTTAAATGTTATTGGTAGACGAGAAATCAAGTTCTTCTTAGGAAAAGGTGATGGCAGACGCTTAGACACATTGTCTCGACGGAGAAAACGTGTATCGTTTAAAAATGAGAGGTTTTTCGCCGTGGTAAAAGTCAATACCCTTACAGCGGTTTGCAATATCCGCCGTTAAAAGAGTAGGATAAAGTTGCGTTTTGGTAAACGTCAACCAAAGAAAAGTAGTTGAAATTAATTTGGGACTCTGACAATATTTCAAGGTGACAGAGTCAAGAAATTGGCAATTTTACCCCCTAAGAGAAGGTAAAAAAAATATTGGTTGGTAAAAATGCTAGTCCATAAAACAGGATATACATGTAAACCACAGGAGTTGTTTACAAGTGCAAACATTTTCTTATTCGTAAATATTTTTGTACATATACGGTGATCGTGATCTGTTCAATTTCTTACCAGGAGTAAAATGTTTGACATAGAACCAGTTATTTAAACAGAGTGTAACTTAGGCCGCGGCTTAAGACAATGAGTGAGCCTCCAAATCTGTTTGTAAGTAATTTATTTTAAATAGATAAATAGTTTTCTAGGCTGGGATGCAAGCCTCCTTGTTACCGTCAGCAGTAGACAATAGGCTGATTTAGCAACAGAACGGGAACGTCATTTGAGGACGCGAGAGCGCGCGGAATAGTCTGGACGCGAGTCTATTTTGACTATATATGGGCATTCTTGATGCGCGCGCCGTTGTCAACTGACGTTCCCGTTCTGTCGCTAAATCAGCCTAATATTTAGAAAGAACTACTCGCAAAATTCAAAATGGCTTGGAACTTGGTTTTGTTAAACACCGTCTAAACTGTCTTTTAATAACTCACTCATAATGTTTATTTCTATATGAGTTCGATCTTGACTTTCATTAAAGGTAAAAATTAATTTCTATATTTTATAACTCGTCCTTACTTATTATACCAAAAAAATAAAACAAAAAAAATACAGAAGAAAAAACGTAAAAAGCCTAACTTTCATGATTTTCGTACTTTAAAGTACTCAATAAAAATAGACACGAAAGAACCAGCATTTTGTTAACAAGCAACTTTCAGGATATTTGAAGAAAGTCACGTGAACAATGGTATGATCATGTTTAACTGTTGACCAAGATAATTTAGGGAACTTTTATTGGAATATAAAAAAATGTCGTAATATTTGAAAGCAGTGCTGCCCTCATTTTACTTGTTAATTTCAGAGTAAATTCGGAGATTCTTTATTTCTGGGTAGTGTTCATTACCTCAAGTTTCCTTCGTACTAACTAAATGAGCCTCCGGATTGTAATTTCTAGCTTAAAATTTATCGTTGGAATAGTATTTTACTTTCCCGTTACAGTTTACGCACTCATTTATCCTAGTATTTTTAACCCTTCTTTGATATCAGCAATATCTTTCTTTGTAAGGAAAATTGACTTACTAGTGGAACCTTTGACACCCTTGTCTCCGTTTAAGCCGTTACTTCCAGTACCCGCTGCATCTTCAAAAGAATGCCGGTGTGGCGCAGTGAAATTGATCGAGCTTCCTGGGTGTGCAACAATCTCTCTATAAACTAAATTCGATTTTGAGACGGCAATACGACTTTATATTGACGGCTAGTTGGGAGAAAATATATTCCGTATCGGGCGGAGTCGCGAAGCGACGGAGCCCAATACGGAATATATTTTCTCCCAACGCCGTCAATATAAAGTCGTATTGCTGTCTCAAAATCGAATTTAGTTTTTTATCGCGATACTGACATTTTGTTGGAGAAAGTGAACGGATAAAGTACAAATCGTGCGCTGATTGAAAGAGAAATTCTTACTTCAGTTAACCTGTAGCCATGGTAATATCTGTGCGCGAAATTTATTCTCGGGGAGGGTTATTTGAATTTTTGGCTTTAATTTTTACGTCAAAACAAAGAAAATGCAAAAATTTACAGTCCATAAAGCACCTACCATTGATGAAATAGACGAGCTAGTCGGGTTTGAACATTTTACCAGCAAATTTTATTGAAAATTTGTTACCGCCGCGATATAAACAACAACATGAAAACAGTGATGAATAAACCTCACAACCAGAAGCAAGAATAAAACGAGCAACCATACAAAAACCCAAAAACGAAAACAGTGCACTGTTATCCTAGCTTAGATGCCGTGGAGATTTAGAAATTTGAAAGAGACCAAACGGCGAAGAAACTGTAAAAATTAACGAGTCTGCCGTTCGGCGCTACGACAAGAAGATCAAATTGACAGACCTGAGCCATGAAAGAGAACGCAGCAGAGCTCTTGGAGCAAATTTTTCTAGGATAAGAGACATCAGAAAAGAAACAGATCCTTTTGCTTTGAAAATGCCATAATTTATTGGAATTTAAGCTCATTGTTATTTACCGTGGCCGCTTTCACACTCGAGAAAGTCTTTTAAGTAAATTTCTCTTCATCAAATTTTCGCTTACCTTCAAGAAAAATGTTGTATCCGCTGTATCATGGTACATGTTCACCACAAAAAAAAAATATTATAAGTAGTCCTTGAACAGTGTCAGAAGCTATGTAAACTCAAATGAAAAGAAATAAACAACACCATCCAACGTCGCATGTTCATTCACAGAAGTAAAATTTTGATCTGTGCGCGCCGAACCCATTTAAGTGCCGTGCTGTCATGCTTACATGACAGTTTTTGAGCCAATCAGAAACCGTCATTTTGAGACGGCAATACGACTTTATATTGACGTCTCAGCGCAATGGGAAGATCCCCCAGGATCGCGATAATTGCGTATATCTTAACGGTGTCTATTCCATAGAGAGTAATGGAACCCTGGAAAAATTTTTTTCAAAATTTTCACCAGTTAATCACGAGTACCCTTGATTTTTCGTTAGTTTTTTAAATCCTGTATTAACCCTTTTCAGCCTTGGTGGGATGGAGTGAGTGGAAAGGGGGTGGGGGTACTATTTACCCTCCAGGTTTACAATGCATACGTACTTACAAATACATACACACATACAGGTTTGCAAAGGGTCAAGCTTTATTTATTAATGAACCCTCGGCATGTATATATCTAATTCATGTTACGCATTATCCGCATTCTTGAGAAAAGTGCCGGTCGAAATTTGGTTGCTATAGTAACATCAAAGTCAAATAACACTTGTTGACCACATCAAATAGTTCCCAGATAAATTGCGGAATGGCAGTTACGTAAATATTGTAAAAGTAATTCAGGTTTAAAATCGCAGCGAGTAGAATCCCTCCATCCCCCCCCCCCCCCCCCAGGCCCGCGGTTATTACTGTCGGGGTTAATGACAGGAGAAGAATTCACCTGTACCACCCACCCCACTCCCTATCGACTCACCAACAGAAGACGAAAAAAGCCCGATCTTGGTGGAGATAAGAAAACACTTTGGTTTTCTGTTACTTTACCTTAATATAAAGTGTGTCTGCAAGGATTTCCAGTTCCTTTACGAGAGCAAGACCTTCCTTCGTTTTGGTTGAAGAAAACGCATCCGTTTCCGCCTCCAATCTCTCCTTTAAGTAATCGACATGGATGGTTCGACCGATAGCTCGATAATAACCTGAAACAGAACACGAAAAGATCCAAAAAAAGATACAACGACAGCTCTGTTGGAGAACATAGGGAAGGTAGAGTTAGGAGAAAAGGTTGACAATTTACGTTGCGAACACTTTTCTTGCTGGGCAAAAACTCTGATCATAGAAATAAGTGGTAATAACAGGCGATTTTCTGACAGTAAGCGTGCTTTGCTATGATCGCTGAGAACTTCGGTAATTATTTGTCGTAGTTAGTATTTGGACGCCACTCTTAGCTTAGTTAAAGATAGTCTTTTCATTAGATTGGTAAATCTTCGCTTTGACAACGCATCGTGAGAATCTTTAAGTTCTTTCAAAATTTAAGTTATCGTTTTTTTCTCAATTAGTTTGATATCTTTTTTTTTTTTGTCTGGAATCCTTTGCCTGTTAGATTATTTAAACCTTCCTTAATTCACAATTTTAAAAACTTAAAGGGTTGTTTTCTTTTCAATTATAGAAACGAATCTAGCCTAGCCTCAAAGGAAACACCAAATTTGTGTGAAGGGTCATTTCTTGTTCCATGATGATGATATGGGAAGAGAAGGGTTGACCTTGTGGTGAGGTTGAAAAATGTCATGTACCATTCCTCAATCCACAAATTACGGTAAGACTAACAAGAGTGAGGAATTGTGGCACTGTATGGGTAGTCGGAAGGAATTAAATGCGAAATTGCACCTATGAATAAGTGCACTTCTCGGCAGTCAGTTTTATAGGAAATACTCTTATCTGGAAACGATTTAAAAAGAGCTACCCAAAGAAGATGCCAGAAAATGAATTTATTTGTCGACGAGAGGTCCATCCGTCTACCCAAGCGATTCCACAATCCCTTACTCCCTTACTTTCTTCTTACCTTTACTCAGTGGAGTGCGGAATAAACCAGTTTCGATTTATTAAAATTCTAACATGGCTAAGGGGCTAAAACGGGGGTGTTCAGGGAAATAAAGCAAAAGGAATTAGTTTTTCATCTCTGAACCTTGTTGTAATTTCTGTTGCCTCTCGTGGTAGAGTCCGAATTTAAATATATCGAAATTAGTCTATTACATCACACCCTCTAGATTATCGTAGCAGATTCTAAAAACCAAAATAGAGTAAAATCACATTATTGCGAATACTTCACCTGTTTTGGCTGACACAATTGAGGGAGTCAGAAGCCAAGTTGGTAATGAAATGTCGTATTTATTCGGCACGCTACCTTGGCTTTCTTCTACTCCACGACAATGGGAAGGCAAAAGCACTGGAAATGAGCACAACAAATAGCAGTCATAACAGTAGCAGTTTAAAGCTTAATACCGGAATTTAAACCGGAAAGAATGTGGTTGTTGTCAGTTGAAACGATTTTTAGTTCAAATCATCATGGCGCAGGTCAGCTTATTCCGTAACCTGTTACTTTCTAACAAGAGCTAACCTAATGAAAAAAATTCTACGCCACATAGTCTTGATCGATTTCTTACATAAATAAACTAATTTCTTCCAATTCTCTGAGTCAATTTTAAATTTTAAGGTAACATTTGAAAGCTAAGACAATACACATGTTATCTCTCATAAAATGTACCGGGCAACGACATCTTTTGTGTAAAATTTTCAACGTTTTGTACATTTTTGTGTCATTTTTGGATTTCGTTACTTATTTATTTTTTTGTTATTTATACATAACTTATGAGAGTAGTTGACTATATTAGGAAGTTTCCAGAAATTGAAAAATCCAAGATGACGGATCCATAGTGGCAGCTATCAAATAACAATGGCGTAATTCTCACGTCATGTGAATATCAAAACCTCATTTCGCCGAAAGCTTTTCTTTTTTTTTTACATATATATATTTTGGCAAACACAACCAAACTTTGCCAGTTTTTGTTTGTTTGTTTGTTTGTTTGTTTTTGTTTTACTTTCCTTTTTGGCGAACTTCTTACCGGTCGAAAATGCGTATGCGACGAAGAAATGGTAGACGGCTTCTCGGGCCGTCTGAGAAAGCGGCTATTTCATAATCTACTATCTCTGCCTAATGGCAAATTCTGTGAAACACCCAGACCTGGAGTACAAAGTTACCAGCTGCAACCAGGGTTCTTTTTCGAGGAGGATGAAACAAGAACCTGCAAAACTAAGGTTGTTTTGTGCCATTTGATTCGTTGGCCATTTGTAACTTAAGCTTATATCCTGGCCGTTAATAGTTAAACAAAGACAAAGTCTTCACTCACATCTCGCGGGTGGTTTCTTCTTTGTTGGGGGTGGTATCCATGTTGGGTCAATAGGCCACACAGGAATAGAAGGCCACCTTCCCTGTGGGAGGTCTATGTACACAGCGAGAGAGAAACAGAAAAACAAGAAAGAAACGTACAAGTAATTTCAATATCTTACAAGAAAGAATGGTCTCACGTTAAAGTGCCCCTAACCCTTCAATTTGTTTTCTTTTGGTAGATTTCCATATCTTTTAAGAACGCATTTTCGAAAATAATTTTGAGAAATATTAAATCCTTTTTTTACGAGCGCTAGAAGTGAAGGCAGTGTTGTCGATATTTTCACCTATCGTTCGCATTAGTCCCCCACGTCTTCGTTGATAAAATATGGCGAGGGGTATATGTTTGTGCGTGTTAAATGAAAACACTTTTTACTTACCAGCAGGTTTAGGTTTAGCTGCTGAGCAAATCGTCAGAAGTGATAACATTAACGCAGCCCTCATTGTTCTGTTGAAATATTCCATTATTTACTCTATCAGAAATACTAATAACGACAATAAAGCAAAATCGATAAAAAAGAGGGAAATTTGAACTTTGCGTATGGGTGAGGTCACAGCGAGGGGAATCGGATAGAAAGGTTTTACAATTAAAAAGATAAATTAACCTTAACTCTCTGTAGACCGGAGGGAGCGATTCTACCCGTGGCGATTTTGAACCTGGATAGCTTTTTTATGTTTGAGCAAACGCGCTGAAACTTCAGTACGTTTTCAGAAATTTATCTGGGAAAATTCAATCTGGTCGGATGGAATTCATCGACTTTGATGTTTCCATGTCAACCAATTTTTCACAGGCTACTTATATTCAGGAAACGGGGAAATCACTTTTTAAAATGAAGAAAAATTACTTTCCGTAGCTTTTAATTTATGTTTTTTAGTTTCTTCAATGGTTTGGACAAGAAAAAGGTACAAAATATAGCTAATTGCGGCGTGACGATGACAAAGCAACGGAACGTAAAATAGATAGTCAGTAGTTGAACAACTGATCTAAATAGCAACTGAAAGATTGACTTGAAAAATTTGCGTTTTGGGTAAGGATTTTTTCCATTGAAAATGAATATCCTCGTATCTATATCACACAAACTAGTGGTTTCTGTTACTTGCACTAAAGATTGATGAAGTGGAAAAAGTCGTGACCTTCATGAAAATTATTTTCTGCCTGATGGTTTTTACACGTACGGAAATTGTGAGATCATAATTTCTTAACGATTGTGCTGCCCGCTTATCGGGATAGTGCACCAGTTTGAATGATGACTGTGCTTTGGTTTAATGAAATAGAAATATAGCTTACCATCAAATTCGTGGTCCTCCACCAAAGCCAAATGCTAACCAACGTTTCTACCAGCAGAATTTATGGAATCCTCGAGCTCTACCTAGCATAATCTGCTCAGTTTTATGACGAAGCCCTCAAGTTAAACAATTGACCACTCAGTTTAACAGCTACCACCGAACAGCCTTTTTGTTATTTGAGTGAAAGTTACAAGTTAAATGTGTATTGCGGCAGGTGACTTGCTTGCGACAACTTAACGCTAGCTGAAACATTGAAGAGAAAGACAAATATTTATCTTACCCAGTTGCCCCCCAATTGCCAGCTATAAGCTCAGAACTTCAAAATTTAAAAATAACTTAATTGGCAATGAAATTGTTAAACTCTCGTTTAAGGACTGCAGGGCATTATTGTGTCTGTGTATACTCTTATGTCGAATAAAAACAAGAGCATCTGGATATCATAATTGACAAACGACAATTAGTACACCACCTTAACCATTAAAAGGTTAACTATTGAAAAGGTTTCGCTATAACCAGTCCTCGTGGAAGAGAGTTAAAGTTGTCAATTGGTAAGAGGCACTGAGTTTTAATCCCAAGTGTCTCTTGCTTGAGTAACATGTTTGAACATAAGCTGTGCAATTGTTTTGAAAACAGCCCGGTCACATCCTCGCCCACGTTATTTAAATAGTTAGCTGGTAAGCCTCCTTCAAATTAGGATTTTAAAAGAGAAGTTAAGAATAAGTGTAGATTGTCACAACATATTTGGTTTTTTTTTTGTTGTTGTTGTTGTTTTTGTTTTTTTGTTTTTTTATTCAAAGGGTTCATTGTTTCTGATCAGTAAAAGTATCTTTTCAGATATGAAATTTTGGCTAATCTTGGAATAGTACTTGAAAATTTTCGGAAATCCTCAGCAAGTAGTAAATAACAAATTAAGGAACTGAACGAAAGCATGAAATTATGTTCATGAAGTAACTAAGATCGTCTTCCGTCTTAATTAAGAACAAGAGTTGAATTGCCGTAGAAAACGGTAATAACTCGCATCACTACGAACTCTCTATTAAGTACACACACTCTACGCCATTGGAAAAAAAAAGGAAATTTAATTTTTGTGGTTTCAAACTACTACACGCAGACAATACAGGCGCATGGGATGGTGATTGTTATCAAAGATTATAAATACCCCACCCATGAGTTTTCGTTTGTATTTAATAGGGACCTTACGAAAACACGACAGCGACGGCAACGACAACGCCACCGCAAAACAAAAGGCTCAATGAGCAAAAACCAATCGCTCTGCACGTGCGTTTGAAGTTTCAGTAGTTTTCTCTGCCATCCTCTACAAAGCAACAATGTGAAATGATCAAATTCAAGGTTTTGTGGAGAACGTGAACATACGACGGTGAATTTTTTATTCTCTTTCGTAACTTGAACGCTACTTCTACCAATTTGGTTCCTAGGTAGTTTGTCGATCGTTTTTGTAGAAGTTGAACGGGTTGAAATAATCGCGAAGTAGCACAAATGAAATGAAATTATATTTTGAAGTGACGTTTTCGTTGGTGCCATGGCAACGGTTGCCATCTTGCATTCGTAACTTCCCTATTATTACTGAATGAGTGTGTACGATGAAATACCATGACATAAGTAAAATAAATATACCATATTGACTAATCGTTAAACTCACTATTTTCAGCCGATCGCGCAGTGGAGTAAATAATAAACCTTTTTTTTTTTCAAGGTTTTCGGGTTCCAATCAATAATTCTTGAATGAGACATTGAATTTGAAAACATGTACAAACAAAAGTCGAAAAGTAGAGCAGGTAATTATAGAACTAGGCGTAATCGTGGGAAAATTTTGTTGTTAACAACAACCAAGACGCAGGAAAATTGAAAACGTGAGCTTCTTCGGAGAACTTGTGAAAGAACGCTCAGTTTCTGGACTGCACTAAAACTTAACGCAACTTTAAATGGATTAAAATATAGCTCATTGCAGATCGGGAGACAGCAAGTGTTGGCAAAGTTAATCTGCGTAAAATGTGACACTTAAGAGCAACTCACCGATTCAACGCCACATTTAGTTAAGCTAAAACAAAATTTACAATACACCCAGATAATTTCATGCCCCTTTCCTTTTCGTTAGGCAACTGTTGAAGAATGAAAGAAAAGATTGCATTTTTCGAAGCAAAGCGAACGAGCAACGGCCGGCAATCCCGAGCGGGCGAGATAGCTCCATCTTGCCCGCTCGAGTAGCCAATCGCAGCGAAGAATTTGACTTATCTTGCCCGCTAGTTTCAGATAGCTACAAAATCGCAAGGAAATTATAGGCAATCTTCACTTTTAACATAGCCTCTTATGTATATACTTTTTACAGCGGACTGCATTTGAAAGTGGGAGGAAATGTTTATGGTTCCAAGCTAAATTGCATGCAAACTATAAGGACGCATGAGATGCAAGAAACTAAAGATGGAAAAGGCCGCCCTGAAGAAACCCTAATCAGAGGTACAATCTATTTCGTGCAAGGCATAATCTGCTCTGATAAGGCAAAGCCTCAGTTTAAATTTTTGATAGGTATACTGGATTGACCTGTTTTTTGAAACTGGTTGCAACAGTTTACATTGAGTGGATCCAGGGTTTGCTGTGAGGTTCCAGAAAATAGTCCCATTTGTTGTGTAAGTTATCCTTATTGTTGTTGAACTCTTTTTAAAGAAAGTGCAAGATGCCAGGCAATTAGACTTAACAGAAAATTTGTAAAGCTAAGCAAACTTGGTGTTCCAGCCCGAAGGGAAAGACTTCTATGTGAGGCCATGAGAGTTATTTCCGCAACTCAGACAGCAGCTGCAAAAAGTCTGAAAATAACACAGACTTGAACAGGTTCGAACCAATGACCTCTGCAACATCGATGCTGCGATCTACCGCGACCTTTTCCGTCAGACACTGTCGGAACTAAGTGAAATTTTCACAACTATCGCATCACGCACTTCCACTAATCATCCGCGGTTCAAGTATAGCGATGTTATATCTTTCACTTCAAGTAAGACGAAAAGAGCGCAAAAACAAACCTAAGAATTTTTTGTTCGAATTTTTCTCGTATACAAACAATCAGTATGTATTCACTGTTTTTCCGTATAGATTGTGTGCCCACCATGGCAAAAAAGTTTTATGTGCGCAAAATGGGCGGCCAACAAATTCATAGACTCCATTGATCTATCTCCTCGCGCGCTTCATTTCTTTCCCAACGTGGTATTTTCTGCCAAAATTTCCCCCCAGTTTCTTTTTCTCTTGCTTATATTTAAAATCAATTGCTTCCCTTTCGGTTCACAGTCAATTTTTGTATCTCATTATAAAAGAAAATTTTAAAATTTGCCCTAGCCTTTAACAACTACGTGAGTGTACAGGACATCCCGTTGGGGGGAAGTCCCCAAATGTATCCCATCACAGGAAGTAACCCCTCTCACTACCCCTGGGTTTTATCGTGCGCTTATGGGCCGTCTATAATAACATTTAAAAAATAAAAGACTTAAGTGATGTTCAATGAAGTTTATTTCTTTTTCATGTTGGCTGGTTATACAAAAATACATAATAACTATTAAGATAATTGGTTGATTGAGATTAGGTTGTGGTATTAAGCTACCACGATCTTAGTAAAGCATTTTTATCCGAGCTTTTCAGAGCATAGAAATCAGTATAGTATAGACTATAGCTCTTATAGACTATATAGACCATACGCCATGTATGCTATATGGTATACCATCAAACGAACGAGAATAAGGAGAATCAAAGGTATCCAAAAATCCATGTTCCTCTTCATTTGGACCGATGGGATTCACTCTGTGGCTATAGCTGTTTGATTGAGCCTTAACACAGGTCTGTTGCACATGCGGTCGGTTGGTCCCGTGGGATACTGGCCAGACCATAAATAGACATAAGTCCAGACGTTCATCTTTGTGAACTTTGTCAACTGTGGGGAGATGGATATAAAACAACGCATTGTGGAAAATGTATATTAAACGTGTTTGGCTTATTCCACGAAAACAGTGGAGAAAATGAAGTAACTGAATTCAAGGATTAACTAACGACTAGACTAGACTTTTATATTTGTGATGAGGTTGGGCCAAGTACGAAAGCATTCTTTTTCAATTTTGCTGTCGATATTATGACGTCGCCGTCCAAGGCCTGTTTTGTGACGTTATCATTCAAGGTAGTGCTCACGCTGAAACTATAGACAAACGAGTGGAGAACACAAACGGCTTGACTACAGATTTCCGTTCGGGTGAAGTTCAACAAAATATTAAAATTCTCTGGATTACAGAATTCGGCCTCTTTGAAATTAGAATTTCTATGAATACAGTATTGAATATACCCGCCTTGCTATTGTTTCGAATGCTAACGTGAGCAGTATCCAAAGATATCGAAAAACTGGCTACAACTATATTACACTTTGCTGAAAGAAGGACCCCGCATTTAATGATCACGTGATTTTCTCCCACGTGAATAATATGGCAATTCCAGTGATCAAGGAAGTTATTTAAGACCGTACTATCTAAACCGACTTTCCAGAGCCACTTGAAAGTTTTTTGTTAGGCGTGTAATTTGAATTTCGCTTTATAAAAGAAGTTAATTGCATCTGCCCTTGTTTTGTTGCAGAGCGCAATGTTGCACTTACGTCAAGGTCTTTGCAGTTGAAGGTTGTTATCCTGCTGCCTCCACACGCCAGATCTTTATTGATAGGTATTTCTAGCTCATAAATACCAAATGGACTTATGCATTCATCTGCTCCCAAGAAATCGTCACTTCTACTGGTCAGTGGATCACTGCACATAGATGTCCAGCGATTATCCCCTCTAGTCATGCAATAATGTCCTGTTGAGAACGAAGAAAATTCATTTCCTTGTGACTTTTGGAGGGGGGAAGACACTGTCGCCACATGGATAAATACTCGTTTTTTACGTCGTTGTTCTTCTTGTCGTCTGTCCTCATGTCAGTGGAGCAGGGATGGTCCAGTGGTAAGAGCACTCACCTCCCACCAATCTGGCCCGGGTTCGATTCCCGGACTCAGCGACATATGTGGGTTGAGTTTGTTGTTGGTTCTCGTTTTTGCTCCGATAGGTTTTTCTCCGGGTACTCCGGTTTTCCCCTCTCTTCAAAACCAACACTTCTAAATTCCAATTCGATTTGGAAAGTGTCCCCAATTATTGCTCTGCGCTAAAGACATTGACACTTATATAAAGTGATTTATTTATTTTTTATTATCATTATTATATATGCCTAAGCCATGCAAGAAAAGTAATCGATTTTCTTTTGTTCAGTGCTTGATTCTAAGATTCATCATCGTGTTCCATTGTTTCCACGCGGAAAGTTAAAGAGGTGATCTAATCAAGCAAATATCCATTCATCTTGTCCATATCACCAAGAATGAATAGTCAGAAGCAGCAGAGCAACAGCGGAAAGAATAATACAGAGGCTCTCGGCATTTTATACGACAACCAAAACGAGAAAAGTTTGATAACAAACAGCTGGTTTCGTTAAATTTAGATTGATCTTTCATCCTATCATAATTTACATGCAGGTACAGGAAATTTCGAAATCAAATAATAGAAGGCTGGCTCTTCTCAGCCGTCCATGCTGTGATTCATGGGGTGAGAAAGATTATCCTTCAAAACAAAACAAAGAACAAAAGGTTTGAAAGTGCGGTTTGATGACCTAGCCAAAATAAGATGCCAGCAAGCTATTAATACCTGTATCTTGTCCTAATCGTTTCCTCTCCCGGCACGTCTCCTCGTCAGTGATGGTGAGCCGATCAAACTCAATCGGCCTGGGTTCGATTTGTTGAACGTATTTCTTGATGGTATTGTCACCAGCACGAAAATAAGAACTGTTTCGATGACGAAGTCTAAGATGAACCCTGGTGGGAACATTGGCAGGCTGCTCATCGGGGCCAAAAAGCTCAATATATATCTGACAAAAAAAAAGACATGAACTGAACCGTTTGACGGTAAGAAAGAACAAGACAATTTGTTGTACATATTTACTCAATATATCTAAAAAAAAAAAGAGCTAGTGGCTCAGTAGGCTTGTATACAACGTCTTCTAAACATTTAAAAATGGAGGTGTGTTCAGTAACTCTTACCTTTAGCATTCGCACGTTGTAGCACGTTCCACAACTTTCGCTTATATTAATGCTGAATGTTGTGTTCCCGTTCGAACCAAGTTGCTGAAACATCTAAAGGGTAGAAACAAACCGAGACTTTTTTGTTAGCAACGTATCATTTTATTGAGAACTTAAGCGAGACTCACCTGTAAGTTGAAGTTTGATTGGAATTCTATCAAGTCATCAGACTGCATTAAGCGATCTCATGACATAGTTGGACATAATTGTAATAATACTATTTACGTCCGAGTGTGGGTGTTTCGTAAATGTAAAGCATGTGGCACTGTAAGAAGGACCACTGTGTACAACAACTAAGGGCAATGAGTGGGTAAAACAAACCTTGATATAACATGGTAAATGAACATCATTCGGTTGTGATCTATTTGTGCGGCCTAAGTAGCAGTGCCTTCGTGGATGACTTCTCACAGTTATTTTGAAATGGATGAGGTCCTTTGGATTAACCCGCGAAACCGCAACAGCATGTAAGAAACAGGACACACGCCAAAGCTTAATAAACAGAAACATACCCCTTTGTTTTTGACTTCATCAAAACTCCACTTTTGTACATTGGTGGTGAATAAGTGTCTACTGAAACAATCCACTGCCTTGTCTTTTAACTGGTTCACTTTTATAAGCGCTTTGGAGAGTTCAACCACTCCAACAAGAGTCTTCGTTCCCGTTGCACTCTCACTGGCCACTCTTCGGAAAGACGTTAGTGGATTATTGCCTACCCACAATGTACGGAACTCGATAGCCTTGTAGAATTGGTAAATTTTCTTCATATATGATCGTTCCAGTTCTTCGTATGAGCGGAGCAGACTTTCAGTGAAGGTCTGCTGGAGGTTTTTGCTGATAGGGGCATCTTGAAGGTAAAAATGACAGGTATAAATTTAAAAAGATGCTACTACAGATTTCTGTCAGCGCAAGTAAAATGTCTGCAACTTCATCTCTCTCAGATGACCTTTTTGAGACAAAAACTAAGCGACACCATTAGAAAAGTAAAAGACAATGGTTATGAAGCTAGAAAAGATTATTTGTTATAGGTTTTATATCGTTTTTAGCATTGGTTTTGTTTAAACCACAACAAAGTTCGAAATGCCTTGGAGCTACTAAACACCAGAAACGTTCCAAATAAGATATTGAGTTGTTTGTGCACGGTCACCGTCCTTCCAACTTAAATTGCAGAACCGTTATTATCAACTTCAAAGACAACAGTGTCTGATAGCCAGTTCTTCAAGTAAATATTAAGGTAAATGTACTAAAACATTATTATTAAAACTGACCGAGGGGATCTTTCCCTGCTTATCACTTTCCCTGATCGAAGCAAACCGCAATATTACCTGGTGATGCACCAATCTCAGCAATTGCGTTCTCGGTGTCTTGAAGAACTGGAATGTCAAAGTTGTGTCCTCCAATCTCATTATCCAGGTCCATAACTTTTGCTATCAGGTCGATACGGGCCGATCCTGCGATAAAGAATGACTCTATTTCCGCTTTTAAGTCTGCAACATCGCCCTCTAAGGAGGCCACCTCCAGCAGACACACCAATTCCGCGGCAAACGTTTCCTTGTTCATCTCAAGATTCGCCTAAAAGAAAGTAACGTTTAGCAAAATCAGCAATCAAATTGTAACTGTTCGCGATACTAGTTATCACTGTTAAACAATGTGAAATTCTTATTAACTTCCGTGCGTGAAATACTACTTCACTGTAACTTCACTGGTATATCCACTAACAACCTGAGTAAACGAAGATTAATTTATACGATGCAAACACAAACAAGACATGAATTAAATAATTATGCACACAAGGCTGAAGTATATACAAAAACCTGTTACCTGCATGATCTCAGGTACTGAAGACACGGCCACTTGATCAAAGTCTAAGTCACTGGAATCAGTTAGAGCTATGTACTTTTCTCCAAACGTCAGCCATGTTTTGACACTGTCTAGGTATTGGTCAAGGGTCTTCAGACATGCTTTTCCAGCGAAAGATGAGGCAACACCAAGAGCTGCATCAATGAAATCCAAAGGGTTCCTGGATGCAATTGCTTTTGCAAATCCTGTGATACCCTGCAGCATAGCTATAAGGTCATTTTTGTTAAACTTTCCTTGCTCGTACGTGTCCTTAAGTAAGGTCGGGAATCTTCTTATAATACTTTCCATCTCTTCTTCTAGTGTTTTAATCGCCTGTGAGGAGAGGAGATAAAATTAGAAAAATCGGACTCTTGGCTAGGAATGTGCATGGACAGACACAATGTGATTACATTGTTTAAAGTAAACGAGAACTTAGAAACCTAAGCTATTTTAGAGACACCACACTCAAATTATGGAAACATATAATCCAACTGAAACATACAAAGTTAAAAATCCCAACTTTCCGGAGGCAGGCCAAATGGCTCAAAGCGTGGACAAGGGTTTGAACACTGGCCTACGGAGAACAGCCCTACCCAATTGCCAAACAAACCTGGAATCGGGGACCTACAGACAAGGAATCTAGCGCCTGCGGTTTTGTCCGGAAACAACTGGTCAGAAATTTCCTCGTCGGAAAACCCCGTTTATTTCACGATCTCGTAATATAACAAAGGTACCCCGTTAATGCGACATTGGAAATGTACAATTACCATGGTGACCATAAACCAAAACCCTCTAAAAAGATCTTAAATTTTGTGTGTTCCAGGTTTGAATTACAAAACCCAATACTTATTTTTTTCAACTTTGGTTCTATGGCAAAGGGGATGTCGTAGGTTTATAATAGTCATTCTCACAGTCGGTAGCACAACCTGTCTGAAGCACGGACTCATTGATCAATCAGTTGCCCAGGAGTTACCTTGATATTCAACCTCTTCTCACTTTCTGCAATCGTTCTGGCCATTTCAAGTCGCGTTCGTTCTCCTTCAACGGATGTCTCTGTAATTTGCGACATTTTCACTGCCATCTATAAATGAACAAATACATCTACGTAAAGACGTGGAAATTGCTGTGTAGACTAAATTAGCATCTCAGTGGTAGAGCATCCGAACTAGTAATCGGAAGGTCTTAGGTTCGACTCCTGATAGGAGCACTCGGATTACTATTTTCCGAGTATGCCTGTTTCACTTTCTAGAATAATACATCATTCTCATTAAATAAGCAGTTAGAAAAATGCTCAAATAATCAAAGTATTAGGAGCACTGCATTGGCTTTTGTACGAGTTTACAATGAAACTTAATCTCGGAGTACGTTCTGTAAACTTTCAGGACTGATATAATTTTCTAAAACTCGTCCACCCAGTGGTGACAAAGATGCAAAACAAGATTTCTAATTATGCTGAAGTAACTTAGAACAATAGTTTGAACACGTAATCATTCAATGTATGGTTTTTGAGGATCTTGCTCCAAATTACCCTTCTTTCACACCATGCTAACGATGAACGGAGTACTTGACTACAGACTTCAATTACCGAATGTAGAGATATCAGTCAAAGGCCCGTACTCTAACCGCGAAAGTCTATCTAGAGAACAAAATCAGTATCCGGAACACTGACCTGGTTGAAATTTGATTCAACATTTTCGATCTCTATAACATTGTTGAAAGCATCTTCATAAACTTTAGCTGCATCGTGAGCTCTTTGCACTCTTGTTTCAAGCGTACTCCACCTGACGCGAGGAGCAAAGAATTTGTTCTTTCCAAATATGTTGTAGCCTTCCATTCCCAAATAATTAAGCCTTCTTTGTGCATCTGAGAACGTAAATGAAGTAATATATCAAACAGAAGAAAGAGTGTTTCATTCGATTTCCAAGAAGAGCGTTTGATTAACCGAGCTTTTTTTCCAACTTCAAGGTGTTTGATGAAACACCCTTTTAAATCTTTGATATATAGCTTCGTAAATTATCAATAGTTCTTGGAGAAATTTAAAGCAATAGTTAACTAAAGTCTGGGATGATTAAGATCACATTTCACGATAATGATTTCCTTTGTTTCCTCTTCATGAATTTTTAATAAGTTCGAGAAGAATATTTGCTCACGGACAACCAAATGAAACTCAGGCATGAGATGCGTCAGATGAAAACAGGCAGTTTTGTGTAACTACCACTTCCATATAATCACACTAAAAAGTCCTTTTTTGTCCTACAATTTCCATCAACATGACAAAGATCGAACCAGATATAGCGTCGTCAAAAGAAGTGATCATTAGGTCTTAAAAAGAACGCTACAATATCAGAAATAATGAGCAGGACTTGAATTGAGTCGAGTTTGTGTTTAACTTAAGGGGTCTGCAAAATATGCCCCCTGTCATCTTAAACGGTAAACAGAAAAATAACCTTTTTTAAACTGCACCAGTTCACTCCTTCCCTCCGTCAAGCTGACTATAAATGTTAGGATGTCCCTGCCTTTATTATCAGAGCTGGTTAGCAACAAGTCTACAGCCTTTCTTTCCATGATTTTGATCAGCTCCAATGGGAAGCTTTGTTTATTTGCTTCCTCTAAGGACCCATGTTGAATGAGAGATTGCTGAACTGCGCCATCATCTCCCTGGGTATTTCGAGCTAAAAAATTATAAAAATATATTTGTTTTTTCCAGCCACCACCACCATCATTATCATCATCATCTATATATCACAAGTACCTAGCCTGCAGTGCAGGCGTTTTTCATGGGTGAGCGCTGAATAATAAATTTAGTTCGCGTATTTGAAGGAGGCTGAGGGGGAGGGGGGCAGGAAATGAGAGCAAAAAAAAAAAAAAGCAGGCGTATTTTTCCCTCCTCTCCCCCTCCCCCCTCCTTTATTTCTCAGCCAGTCGTCCTCTCCCTTAGGGTCACTTTTGACTCGCTCCAGCCCTCTCGTGCTTCCTCGCCCAAGATGACAGCAACGAAGGTTTATTCAGCGCTCCCGCTCCAAAAATACGCCTGCTATGCAGGCTAACAAGTACCTGGATGTTAATAAACAGGTGCCGCTGACTAAGTTACATATAACCAAGCGCCAAAAGTACTGATGGTTGCAAACATTTCCCTTAATCGGAAGGATGAGGGAACAGTTACTCATTCCCATTAGAGTTAGTTACTCAAGTAACAAGCTGGTTCCGCAGTTAAAGGAAATTTCTGTGTGGTTTAACTGACGAAATCAATATTGTTCATGACTATATTTCTTTTCTTTAAGATCAATATTATTCAGGAATAAGGTACATGAGAGCAGCCGTACAAAAAAGGTTGTGGTGTGTAGTCTTGGAACAAAAACACAAAAAGTGGGCTTTCAGTTTAATCTCATTAATAAGCATCAAGTGATGGAGGTTTTTTTTCGTTTTTGTTTTTGTTTTTTTGTTTTTTTGTTTTTTTTTTTGCCCAATAGCTTAAAAAATGCTTGATCGTATATCCTGAGCTTAAAGGGGCACTGTCACGACGATTTTACTGCATTCTGGTCAAAGCCGTCAAATATTTGAACCTGGTTTATTTGTAAAATGAAAATTACTTTTGCAACATCTTAAAGAAAATATTAAGGAAAAACGAACTATAATCAGTTTCTAATGCCTTGTCTAAAATACGCAGGAAGTTCAAGAAGAACTTGAACAAGTTGGCCGATTTTTCAAGTTGCAATGCACTTCCATCCTAGCCATCCGCAGCTAAGTACAATTAATAGTAGTTTCTGCGCACTGGTAAGGTACGTTATTGTTAACAAAACTCAACAGTTATTTTAAAGATTCCATTGAAACAAATATGTTTTGGGGCTATTCATAGTGACACTAAAATTAAGTGGCAGTACCCCTTCAATGAGAGCCATGGTGGAGTTATGTGTAACAATTTTTATCTTACCTGTTCCTGGGCTTCCACTGTATCCAGTTGGTCCTCTTGGACCTCTTCCAGTAGATCTCCTAGTGTCCCTGCACTTGCGTGACCAAATCGCCCCATCCTGGTAGCATTCCCTTCCTCTTCCGCCTCCACTACCTGCACCGCCTGCAATGGGAAGTAACACACAACTCATTAAGTGAAAGTTGGTAGTTATAACAAATTCATAGCAACGTTTAAAAAGGAACACAAACTCTCGTCAATTCAGTTGGAAACGACTTCCAAAAAGTCACTTTCTCGCCTAATGATTTGTGCTCTGGCTGCCAGTATAACGGGAGACTTGTTTGGTAGAGCTAGCAGCAAACGATGTAACATAAACAGACGAAGAACAAATTTCAGAACAGGATACGTATCACAAAATGAATTGAATAAAATTAAATTCAAGAAGTGATTATTTCTTTAAAAACCTCTTTGTTAGAAGTTGACCTTTGGGTCATTTAAACTTGGTCTGGTTTGGCTCATTTAAATGCGCTATATTGATCAAAACCTTTCTTGTTGAGATCTCAGTATGCTTTCCGAAAAGGTTACGCTTCGCCTCACCCTGACGAGGTAAACATTGTTGTCTTTTGTGTTATAGATAGAATTTCAACAGACACGTAGGGCCAATTATTTAAACAGAGTCTTACTTAGGCCGCGGCTTAAGACAATTAGTGGGCCTCCAAATCTAAGTGGTTTATTTTAAGCAGATAAATAGTTTTCTAGTGTGGGAAGCAAGCCTTTTTCTTACTGTCAGCGGCAGACAATGTTTAGATATGACTGGTGGCAAAACTGAAAATGGCTTAGAACGTGGTTTTCTTAAACACTGTCTTAACTGTCTTTTAATAACTGACCCGTGACATTTCATGACGCTTTGTTTGGTCATGTTCTTATATCATCAGGTCACGTACACATGAGCGGTAAAATTGAATGTATTTGTGACTGAATGTTATTTTTACGGCGTGCATAAATCATATTACCTCTTCCTCCCGCTCCGTTTCTGGTTGCTGGGGCTCCTACTCCTGCGCAGGTCTTCAATTGAAAGTTCCCATTAATTGTTCTATAGCGCACATTTACATCTCCAGCATCTCCACCATTTCCTACAAGCATTTTAGGTACAAAGATTGGTATATCTCTTTTTGTTCTTGCTACTTTGAAATTCTCATGCACTCTGCCATGGTTTGTCTGTTTGAGATTATTTGGTGTTTTGTGATTGTGGTGAAGGAGGGGCATGGTTAGGTACAGGGGGATTCTGATTACTTCCTAATTTTGAGGGGAGGTTTAAAACATGAGTTCATAAAGACTCATGGCGAAAAAGTTATTTCTATATGTTCTAAATAACAGTCTACTTGACCTTTTTTAAAATGCATAAAAATCCCGACATGCGAAACACAAAAATGAAAGGTTTCGTCAAAAACATTTTGTTTTATT
Source organism: Pavona decussata (assembly GCF_977016875.1). NCBI lineage: Eukaryota > Metazoa > Cnidaria > Anthozoa > Scleractinia > Agariciidae > Pavona > Pavona decussata. The sequence continues at coordinate 122,110 of NW_028145762.1, read as the reverse complement.
CATCGTAGAGAGAGAAAATACAAATTCTGACTTTGCTTACCGTTAAATTAGTGTTACCATGTTGTTGTTGTTGTTGTTGTTATGTTATTGTTTAAGAAATAGTGGCTTTTCCTTCTCCGAGTAAATGTACCAGCTTCCTTTGCCAATGTTGGAAGGTTCTCTTTCCTTCTGGTCAGGGTTAGTCCGTTCCATTTGTTATGTGTGTGGAACATATACATATAACTCTGTTCTGGTTGTCTGGAATCTATGCTGTTGTCAGGTCCTACCTCTGTTTTAATCAAACCGCACTAACATATTACTCAGTAAAGAACTTTCCTCGACCTCTACCTGATTTTCCGGCGTTGCCCCCGTTTCCTCCTCTGTGTCCTCTTTTTCCACGTCTTCCAGCTACATCGCGGCAAGCATGATAACGCTGTGATGTGCAGTCTGCTCCTGTCCTGTCATCACTCTATTGAAAGGACAAAATTGGTGAGAAACCATCGAAACAAACAAACAAACTCTAAAGTCTGTTTCCGACAGGTCTTTTGCCACCTACTTCACTATCTCGGCGGGAAACTCATCTTGATAATCATGATGATGAACAAAGCATTTCTTTCAACGGTCATTTGGTTAATATCAAGGCAACTGGGAGTTGGTCATTTTATGAATTCGTTTTATATCCGTAGAGGTGAGATGGCCAATGACTGAACAACACATTATTCTTATACATTTGACTTGTTACTGTCAACTGATTCGCAAAAACAAAGAATACCCTTACATCATCACCGTTGTCTCGCCCCTTGCCACCTTTGCCGCCATCTTGTCCCTTTTGTCCATTTCCTCCATTGGAGGTTACCTTTAAGTCGCCAGTGATGACGTCACAGAAAATCTCGACTGAAAATAAAATTAAAGATGCTAAGTTCCAAACGATTCCCAGGATTCTGACAATGTTCCGTGATACCAAAACGAAGAAAATCGATCAAAGAGATGGATGGACTTCTCAATTTCCATCATTCCAATTTACTTCTTTTGAATTATTAATATAACAAGTCATTATCCTACTCCATTAAGAGAGCGTGAGGGTAGTACGAAAAAGGCGCTAAATCTGCACAGCTTTTTACTTGTACTATAACAAACTGTTTTGGGGTGGGCAAGTTATTCGTACGGTAAAACCCCGCCGTACGATTTGTTTTTCTTTTTACGAGTTGTTTGTTGAAACTTACGAAACGTACAAGTTGTTTGTATTTTAGCTTGCTTCAGGGTCCGACTTGGCCTCCCCATTCATTAATTTGATGATAAGTTCTCTTCTATCCCCATTTTTAGATTTCAAAGATTAAGTTTTCCTTTTAACAGCAAGATAAATTTCGCGACTTCAAGTGCTCGCAGAAATAGTTCTACGTGTCAAAGGTTTTTTTTTTTATTATTTTTCTCTCTTTTATTTCACCACAAATCTAATGTTCAAATGTAAAAAAGCAAGGAATTTAATACATTCGCTGTAAGCAACCGGAATGAAGTTTCTCCAGCAAGCTGAATGTCGTCCTCTGCCATCGTGTTTTTCCTTACGGTTCATCTTAGGCCATTCTCGTTTGCCTTTCGTGTAAACTTAAAGGGAGGGGTTCACGATTCTGCGCATGTCCATGAATCGAAATAGTTTTTTCGCTTTTGCTCACTATGACCCAAGCCTGTTTAATTTAATTAGTTGTTTATGAACCATTCGGAAGGGAATAGGTAACTCGGGTGGTAAATTTTTCATATGATTGCGTTATTTCGCATGCAAATAACTGTAAACACATCAACCGCGGAATAATCCTACGGGTCAACACTAAATTCAATATCGACAATATGAGTTCAATCCACTAGCATTTTCTGTAAATTTTGGTCATCAGTCTTTTTACTTGGACTAATTATAGAATGTGATTACTGAAGTACATATGAGTGGGATTTTTAAGGCCAAAGAGTTGATAAGAAAGTGAAATGCACATGCATGCGCATGCATGCATCTGTTTGTACTGTTTGTTACTCTAGGACTTACCCTGAGGGCCGTTAACACCATGGTCACCATCGTTGCCCGGATTACCATTCCCGTTGTTTCCAGTAGTCGCTGCACTTGTATAAGCTTCTGGTCGATCTGGAGCAGTGAAAGATAGCTTGGCTCCTGGGGTCGACACAATCTCCCTTGCGTATATTTTGACATTTCTTACTCCGTAAATTTCAACGTTGTTCTATAAATTGTTAAATTTTAATTGCTTATTAAATATACAAGAATACCATTCAGTTTACCAATTCAAAAAGTAAAAGGACGTAATATTACACGGATTAAATATTAACCTCGGGTTCGATTCTTGGTCTCGGCGTCATATGTGGGTTGAGTTAGTTGTTGATTCTTGTCCCTGCTCCGAGGGTTTTTCTCCGGGTACTCCGGTTTTCCTCCCTCCACAAAAACCAACATTTCCAAATTCTAATTCGACCTGGAAACAGTGGATGGAAGAGCCACCCCGTGGAATCCACTGAAATTCCTATTTATTTATTTATTTTAAAGCTAGAAAGACAACAATACCAAATAAATTACAAGAGTGAGCCCACAGTGCTCTCACAGAAAAACTGTAAGTGTTTAACTAGCTTTCAACGTCTTTTTGTAGTATTATTTAAATATCTGGATTAATTTTTCCTATTTCATAAGATGCATGTTTAGGTCTCGCGATAAAACCTGAAAGATAAGGTTGCCTTTGTTGTTTTCAAAGGTTGAAAAACAAAACGCCTTTAACCACAAAGTCTTTTCATAAAAATTCAACGATTTAAAAATATGATATAAGTTTCAACAAAGGATAGAACGAGACAGACAGACACAGACAGGCAGTGAAAAGATGAAGGAAAGAAGGGAGGGAGGGAGGGAGGGAAAACGGAAGGGAGGGAGGAAGAAGGGAACCAAGGAACCAAGCAATCAATTAAAATAATATACAACACATAAAATTGCACGGTGCAAGGAAGATGAGGTACTGTATGCAGAAGGATCTTACCTGTATATAAAGTGTATCTGTAAGAATTTCCAGCTGTTCAACAAGATCCACATTCTCACTTGTTTCACTGTCACCAAAAGCCGATGTTTTCAACGCTAATCGCTCCTTCAAGTAATTGGCATGAATTATTCGACCAACAGCCCGATAATGACCTTAGATAGAAGATACAAGTTAATCTTTTTCACGAAGTCCTCGTTTGGGAGTTATTTAGGTATCCGGAAATTGATATATGTGATATTGGTATATTTGCGTCAAGCCATAGTGATATATGCAAAAGATATATTATTTTAGACACACTATGCAGATATGAAATCCATTCGAACTAGGGAAGTTTCGTTCGCCAGCTTTTCCAACCAAGTCAAATGTCAAACTTTCGTATTGTATATTTTCTTTCTGTCTGGTGAGTGAAACGATTCTTTCGATGATCCAATACAACATATACAGTTGAAATGACCGACGAGCCTGACAGAAAACGGGAAAATTAAAAATGGTGTCGATAAAACGTTTTCTGGATTTACTGCAGAAAGCTTGTGAGCCTAAATGACTTTGGGGTCTTTAAAAACTAGTCAGCAAATTATGTACCTTTTCCCTTAGTAGAAACTTAACAAGATTATCCTCTCGAGCTCAGTTCACTGGCATTGTAAAATGGTTGTCTCGATCATTTTCAATTGGGTCGATTTTGTTCTAGCTTTCCAAACACAGTGAACTATGCATAAGTTGAGAAAGGCTTGAGGGTGTTTTGATGGAATTTACGATCGTTTGTCCTGCATTTTAAAAGAATTAGTTTAAGCGTGTATTGTTTACACTAATTTACAATAATCTTCCTATCGTGACGTATGGAAAATATTGTGTATGTACATTCTTGTCAGTGTTTCTCGGCTAAACCTCCTGATAAGCGTGCTTCTTAGGTTTTGGTGAAAATCTGGAAATCCAAGATGGCGGATCCAGAATGGTCTCCAATTTGAAATTTTACAGTAATTGCCTCGTCATATTGCCTACCTCGCAAGAAGCATCTTTGAACCTACTGCCTGATTCTAATTCTCATAACCTTATGTTAAGTTATTGAGGACACCGATTTCGCCCAAAACACGAAAAAGACCCTGACTGGATGGCGTTAAATACTTAACATTTTTATCTCACCCGTTGAAATTTCCACAATTGAAGGAGTCGAGAGCCAATCCTGTGATGGAACATCATAGCTTCCCGGCAAGCTTCCTCCGCTATTATCTTCCGTAACACATGGCGCTGAAAATGGAAACAGAAAACTGCCCAGTGCGGTAATTTTTGAGGTAATACTTGTAAACAAGTATGGATAAAATTTGTTTTCTTTTTTCTTTTTCATTTTCTATGAAGGGCAAACTGTTCAAATTGTGAATGACTCTTACCTTCACTGGCTTCGCCTGTTGGGTTTGTGGTTGAGGCCGATAAAAATACCATTAACAACAACAATCTAGCACAGGTGAACATCTTGTCTAAAAAAGGAAATAAACACAGCTCGTATCAATAGCACACCTTCAAAACTTGTGATTTTCAGCAATTTCTCCTTGCTTTATTTATCCGTTTAAACAGTAATTATCTCATATATTATATTATTTGAAAATATTGATTATACTACGATATGTATCATTATTAAAAACTGAATCATTGTTTAATGCAATTCCAGGTATTTGATTGGCTTAGCGGCCATGGTATATGAGCCATTATACCATGGCCAAGAAATGGCGACCATTAAAATTGTCTTGTGGTTGTTCTTGCACAGCGAAATCAGTAAGATCTAGCAATATTTCTTGATATTTTTTAATAAAAAATTATTCCACTTGCGTTTGTTGGATATGAGATGATTATAGCCAACTCGGCGCTACGCGCCTCGTTGGCTATAAATCATGTCATATCCAACGCGCGCTCGTGGAATAATTGTTGATTATAGAACCTAACTGACTCGTGACCTCCAAACAGATGAACTGAATCATAAAATCCTAGTTAAGGTGAATCTGAAGTATTTTTTGCCAACTGTAGACTAGTGTTTGGACAACAACAATCAATATTCGGGATATATCTTTAACTTTTAACTAAGGAGGTCTCAGGTGAATCAAGGAAAAGGGTCTCGATGTATTAGCAGGGGTGGGCCTATTTAATAATGAATTGAAGGTGATGATTTGCAAGGTTGGAAGATTCAATAATCTACAAGAAGCGTTTCATTTTTGGTTTCACCAACGGTGTTCTCATGCCACGTGACACCACACTTAATTTTAAATTTATTTTGATTGAAATTTACGACAGTTTTGAAAAATGATTTCCCATTCAAGTTACCTTATATGAAGGACTTTGATGTAAGGGTCTAGGGAACTAATTTGGGGTTTGAAATTTATTTGCTCTCTGTGACCGACGACGTTTTTAGCTTGCTGAGGGACTGGAACAAGAAGAAAAACACTAAATAGTTAAATAACATTTAAAGCTTTCAAAAAAATCCCGATTAAATTAGGATAATTATCTGCAAAGTGAAGACTTGAAGACAATGAACAGTAGTTTGATGTCGATTATCAGGTTGTAATCCGAATATTGAAATGTCGCATAAATTAGGGCGTGGTCGATCATGTGACTACTGCTAATATGGTAATAATCCAGAATTTATGCTTTGTTTCTTATCAACAAATGATAGGTCAGGCTAACCGGAATACAAACGCTATGTGTCGAAAAATTCTTTAATTCAGGTGATGTCTTTGTTAGTCAATTGAGAATTGAAAAATTTCACAAACGTCCTGTTATGCAATGGGTAATGCAACACTTTTCACTACTGAAGTCTCTCTGGTAGAAAAATATTGTTTTCAGCACGGCTGTGTAGTCAAAACAATTTAATATATTTAACCTTGTGCTTGAACATTTTCGCTACACATCTATTTTTCTTTTTTTAACAGGAGAAAAGCTGAGTACGAAAATCGTCTTCGTGACTGTTTACGAGCTTTTGTAAGAAGTTTTCGTGACATTTCAGTTGAAATCCGTTGTATACAAAATGCTCCATAATTTTATGCCTACGCTTCTTTAGAATAAGGTATTGGATCGAACAGCACAGCACGAACTCCGCGACATCTTTATTATTAATAAATAAACTGAAAAAATGCCAGTGGTCCGTCCAAAACTGAAATGAATTGTCGGCGATCAAGCCCATGAATACTCGTCTTCTAACTTCTTCAAGATTATGGAGGCGCTTTGCGTGATATTTTATTAGTCTGGTTCTCGTCGATTTGTACGGACAATTAGTTTACACTACTCACATGTTTAGCTTATCACCTCCTCACCACTTTGTTTCTTGTACCCTAACGTGTCAGCGGGTACGGACCATGGATTTCAACCCAGTTATGAGTTGAAAAAGTTAAGTAACTAAACCAACCAAAAACGGGTTTTTTTTTTTTTGCCATAAAGAACGCGACAAAAACCCAACCAACCAAACCCAGTAGAACGTGGCGGCGTTTGCGGTAGATAATGGACAATGGTATTTGTCTACTATTTTACTGAGTACATGTCTACTGACCATTATGCACTGTCTAACTTACAAGTGGATATTGTTGCATTTGGCATTTTTGCTTTTTTGACATTTTGATATTTTAAACAACTTTTTGAAAAATGTCCGAAATAGTAGATGACTTTTAAAGGTCTTCGCTAAGTATTTAAAACATTTCCGCCTACAAAAAAAAAACTTTTTATTCCGACGGCGAGAAGGGAAAATCCTCACAGGGGTAACCGGGTACCTGTAAATCCTTTGTGATTCGGCTGTGATTTCGTGGTTGTCGATGCCATAGAATTGGTGAAAACATCATAAATATTTGTTTCTGTGATTTATTTTCTGACGGGCCGTAAAGTATAGCTAAATTTGATAAATTTGTTAATAAGTAACCCACACCGCCTTGAGGTATTGTCATGTTATCTTTCCGACAACGTCAGTTGAAATAGCTATATAAAACGTCATAAAAACGCACTTGTAACGCAGAATTGAAAGCTAAATATACAAATTATTTTCCATGGTAAGTGGTCCTTCTTAAGAAATTCGAAGGTAGGAAAATTTGGTTATTGTCTGAGAAAATTGGCCGGAGCATTGTTCAAAAATGAAGAGTGACGGGTATCACGAATATCTAGTTAATGGTTATTTACTTTTTAAATATATAGTTATTTTTACTTTTTTGCCTATGGGTTTTAACTGACATACTAGTACAAAACAAAGTAGATATATCAGGGAAATGAGTTTCACAACCTGATATAAGCGTATGTTTCAATATTTTCTGAAAATCGCAACTGCGGAGTAAATTAAATCATTAACATCGTCTCCTGGACTCACTAACGGTAACTGGAGAATCTTGTTTTTTTTTTTTGTCTTTTTTTTTGTTTATTCAATTTAACCAGAACATGAAAATAAATTCAATATTATGTGTTAATGTAAGTAGTGAATAACGTCTCTAGTCAAGGTCACAATTTGCCAAATAGTGGAATGCTCGAAATAAAATACTCTTATGTATATATTTACTATAATTTATCAGTAACATGTACAACTGCACGGCATACTTTCAAAACAATAAATGTAAATAAATGTTACTTACTCATGGAAGGAAGCTTTGCAGCTCTCGACTGAAAGGAATAGAACTCAGAATGGGCAATTTGCGTTCAGGTCAATGGGAAAACTGTGTAGCAATTTATTATTAAATACTTAGTTTCCTACTAGCGAAAAAGTCGAACTGCTGTGATTTTAACAGGTGAATTTTTTTTCGTGCTGAGTTGAACAAACTGGCCTAAAGCTTTAACAAAGGATCAAATGAATTTAAAATACCTTTGAAAGTTAGCATTTATCAGTTATCTTTATTTTTAAGACGAAAGTGAACTCATTTGTTGGGCGGCCGTCCCGTATACCACACTGCCTCTAGTACCTATTTTGTAAGCGTTCGTCGCGTATGCTATGACGCTCCTAGTAATAAAGCAAAGAAAATGAAGGTTAATTTTACAGTTAGGGGCATTTGAGTTCCGCCCGCGCGGATGAAATTTTTTATTTATATAGTTTTTTCTATTTTTACCTTCGAAAGCCAAGCACATCAAAGGTCCAAACAATTTTTAAACGTTAAAAATTTAAAAATGAATTTAAAATAGCAAATTAAAAAGTGTTTCCAAAATCGTAACAATATAAATGCAAATTCGACCACTTGTAAAGGAAGGTCGAAAAAACGTTTTCACACAGGTCAACATGGTTCGTTTTAGTTGGAAAATCACTCGTAATTCGCTGAGTTTTGGAGGTATTGACGAACCACCTTTATTTCGGGAATCCTTAAGAGAATTGCAGTGAAACCAAACAGCGGGTATCTTATAACAAAAGCCCAACGCGAGGGTGTATCGACGAATTTAGATATTATTGAATTTTCTCACAATGAGATTACAGTGCGTTCAACGTGGAGCTAATGAGCGAGTGTTATTGTCAATTTATTGATGTTTTGGGATATGGTGTTTCTCATGGCGATTCTGAGGTTGGCTTGGGGATTCCTTCTTCTTCTTTTGTAGGGAGACAACACCGAAACTAAACCCCGCCTTAAAAACGTGGGTGGCCACAAATTCCACTCAAGTTACACAGAAGACACAACAACAACTTCACGTTGAAGTAAGCGAAGTTTATTTCCTAAACAAAGTCTACAAATCGAGTATTCATCTATGCAACGGCGTCGCTCCGCCTCCAAAGTAACAAATTATTAATTTCTTTGTTCTTTGTCATCGCGGGTACCGTGGGTGGGGAAAGACTAAAAAGCTAAGGGGCGTAGCGTGGTGGGAGGGGTAAAATGCGGTCGATTAATAAGCCTTTACGGTTTACTTGTTTTATGTAGCCAGCTACTTGTCATGCTTTAGTTAAAATCTTGGATCTAACCCGTAAGATCATTTGTCAGGTGTAGTTAAGATTTAACTCAAATTGCAACCGATCATCGTGGAAAATTTTTCATCCAGTTAATGTTGTTTACGGTGATAATACTTGTGAAAATGAGTATTTTCGCCGCTCGACCGATCAGGAGTGAGTAATTTTGCCCTCGGTGAAAGGAGAATTAAGAAGAAATGCCCCCTGTTTGGACAAATCAGCATTCAGTAATTTTACCCTCTATGTTATAACGAACACATATCCAAACCACGGTCACAGTAGTGATTTTCTTTGTTTTCTCTTGATGAATTATTAATAAGCTTGAACCCAGAAGTGGGTTGAAGACTGAACGAGGCTCATCGAAGATTATCTTCGAAGATTTGGAAATCGAATCAAACACTCTTTCGAGTGTTGGACGTGGCTTCTCCAACCATTAAAAACTCTTGGAGATATGTTTACCGAATTTTATGATAATTAATATGGCTTTTCCAAACCTCTTCCACTGTAGAAAGCACGCAATTCTTTAGAACCGCTAATCTCGTTGGACCTGTTTATCACGCTGCTCTATTGGTTCAGAGCGTAGTGTCTCCATCATGGTAGTGATACCCCTTTTTTTTGACTTCGTGAACCATTAATGAGTTTTCAAAGTTAACTTAATAATAATCTTAAGCACGTATTTATGTGAGCCCGAACCAAAAATACGAAACAGCATAGACTGACAAAATAAAATTGGATTCGCCTTCGCGTTAGGTCTGTTAACAAACTCGGTAGAGAGTTCAAGAAACGTTAAACATTGAAAGCTTGCCTATCAGTGGACGTAACGTATTAACAAAAGATTGAGAGCCAAACATCGATTCTATACCGCCATTATTGTTTCCTTCTACAACTTTAAAGCACAGAGTTGTGCAAAATTTGACGAAACAATTTCCTGAAAAAAGTAAACAACAGGTACCGGACATTTCTAAAGTTTAACAATTTGTTATTCACCTATTTCGGACGATATGACATTGAGCTTTTCTCTTTTAATAAGTGAAGTTAACTAGACAAACGAAATTTGAATTAAAATAAATGGTACAGTTTTACTCTGCGTTGTGGTTAACATCAAGCTTTATATCAAGGTATAAAGGCATGTTTTGCATGTAAATAAGTAGCCTAAAGAGATGAAGTGTGAAATGATACCTTCAATTACAAAAAGCTTTGTAGTTCTTGACACTAAAGATTTAAACACAAGTTGGAAAACTTACAGAATTCTGAACATAGTCGTGCCTTATGTTCATTAGATTGTTTCCATTATTTCTACCATTTTCCAACTCACGATAAAAGAAGCGTTTCATATTCAAAGAGAACAACGTTCTGAGAACAACCTTCCTTGAATCAACAATTTCATCATGTAAATCTAAAATTATCCTTACAATTCTCACATTGTCACGTTTCATGTTCATTTTGTTGTCACCTTTCGTCATAATTAGCATTTGTGCCTACTTATATAAATTCACTTCCAACGCCTACTAACTGAAGATGTCAGAAGTCTCTGTCGAAATATTTTTGGTAAACTTGAAAGTTTTGTCGTTTTCTTCAGAATTTATAGTGAAAACTGTAGCATTATTTAAAACCAGTTTTTATTTATTTTCCCCCACTCTTCCAGGAATGGGACACAAGTTACAGATTAACAAAATATGTAGCAAAGATAACTAACTAAACCAAGTAACCGAAGGTAGAAGTCTCCATGCAACTCGAAAGTTACTACAATTGTAGGTATATCTAGTCGCTGGGAGTTCAATTTCGGATCACTTGTTGATAATGCAGTTTCAGAGCATGTCCAGAAAGTTATGTCGCGCAACACCAATGGAAAATTAGAGAATTTCACTGCGGTGAAAGTTAAAGTGTCAAGGTGATCCCAGGAATTTACAACTGAACGTTAACCCTTAGATGAAAATGATGGGAAAGCAGACTGTACAACCTTTAAAATAGATTTTTGGCGGACTTTGTCAGCAATACCTTTAGAAGGAATTCTCCGAACGACTCATTCAAGACCTTGTTCTTTTACTAAAAAAAATGAAAATCCAGTAGGAGGGGGATAGGGTGGTCCGCGTTAAGGGTTACACATACGGATGCCGTTTTCACCCACTTTGTTTTTTAAGGGTGAGAGAATATAAAACTGAGTATTTTAAAGCATTTTTAGCACCGGTGTCGCAGAAGACATGGGTTCGATCCTGTTCGTGTCTGTGAATTTTTTTTTATCTTTTTTTCAGACTTTCCTATGGCACTCGCATGAATGGCGTTACCCAAATCACACCTATTCAATATTTGAAAACTGTTTTAAAAAGTTACAAATGAGGGATTAAAAAAAAGCAAGAACTGATCAAAATTGTCTCAAAAGATTCTTTTGTCCATTTCAACCATGCAGTTACAAACTCGAGCAACCTCTGTCATTCGACTCCAATTCGCGACACGTGACATAAGCTTACACAACATAAGACACGTCCGGTGACACAATTTTTATTTTGCGCGATCAGCATGGAGGTTCGCTGAGTGGTGCAGTGAATCGAGGAATATTCGGACGGACAAATATATGCTTTACTGACTTTACTGACTATACAACCTACAAAGAACGGAAGTGCCTAAATATCGTTCTCGCCTCTTCTATGCTTATAGGTAAGTCTCAAATTTTGCATTAAGTCTTGCATTTGGCTGAGAAAGCAAACACAACATGCAGAACGGTTACCATTGTATAAAAATCGGCATGGAATTGCATTGATGATTACAAATCTCGACATCGTCAATTTTGTTACCGTGATATTGTTTCTACCGCAAGTTATCTTTGACGTAGAAAATATATCATAATGTTTTAATAGGGATAAAATATGTAAAGCGTCAATAAACGGTTTTTACGGCGGTCTTGTTGGAGGTACAGGATAATTACAAATATTTGGATGAATCTTTATTTTATTTCCCATTACTATTATTCCAATATAGTTTTCATGAAAACCCTCTATACTTAGTAATAAGAACAGAGACCTTATACAGACCAATTATTTATTGTTTAGAAATTTTACTTTTTAATAACTATCATTTCATATCCAACGCCCGCTCTTTAATTTATGTTCCTCTTCATTTGAACCAGTGGGACTCACTCTGTGGTTCTAGCTGTATCACCGAGCCTTAACCCAGGTCTGGTGCACATGTGATCGGTTGGTCCCGTGGGATACTGGCCAGACCAGAAATAGACATACGTC
>NW_028145762.1:0-107500 GCF_977016875.1 Pavona decussata | reverse complement strand
CAGTTGTATTTGAAATTACTTAGGAGTCTTACGAAAGCTTTGAAATGTTTTCAAATTGTGCCGGGAGACACAGAAAGCGTGAAGTCACAACCGTGTTTACATACTCTCATCTAAACACATCTATCGATCAATGGGAGCGCGCGTACTATCTCAAATATTTTATAAGAAGTAATCGAAGACCGTACTATCTAAACTAACAAAAGCCACTTGAAAGTTTTTCGTTAGGCGTATAATTTGAATTGCGTTATATGAAAGATGTTAATCTCATGTGCCCTTATTTTGTTGAACAACGCAATGTTGAACTTACGTCAAGGTCTTTGCAATTGAAGGTTGTTATTCCACCGCTTCCACAAGCCTGGTCTTTTTTCACAGGTATTTGTAGCTCATAAATACCAAACGGACTGACGCATTCATCTGCCCCCAATAAATCGTCTCTTCCCCCGGTCAGTGGGTCGCTACACATTGACTCCCAGCGACTATCATCTCTAGTGATGCAGTAATGTCCTGTTGAGAACCAAGAAAATGTATTTCGTTGTCACTTTTAGAGAGGAGAGACATATTTTTTTAGAATGATAAACATGAGAGGAGCTTCATAACAAGCAGGTTTGGTTAACTGTGCATTCCTCTTGAGAGGAGCTTCATAACAAGCACGTTTGGTTAACTGTGCATTGCTCTTTCAACCCATTCGTAACTTAAGTGTTAGGAATTTCCCAACCATATTATAGTATATTGCCCCTTCTCAACCGTCCAAAGAGCCACTCATGCTCTTATCTAACTTTTGCCACATTTTCTTGGGGGGAGGGGGGGAGGAGGGAGATGAGAAAGGTCATTCCTCAATCATCCCTCAAAACAAACCAAAGACGGAAAGAGAGGTTTGATCACATAACGAAAAGAAGATGTAAGCAAGCTATTTTAAAACACCTGGATCTTCTCCTTTAATTTTCTCCTCCTGGCACTTTGTTTCGTCAGTGATGGTGAACCGGTCAAACTTGATCGACCTGGGTTCGAGTTGTTGAACATATTTCTTGATGGTATTGTCACCAGCACGAAAGTAAGAACTGTTACCATGGCGAAGTTTAAGATGAACCTTGGAGGGAACATTGGCAGGTTGCTCATCGGGGCCGAAAAGCTCAATATATATCTGACAAAAAAAGGTTGAAATGAAATAAATATTTTGACATGGAGATCAAAACAAGCCAATTTGTTCCGCGTATTACTTTGTATATCTAACAAAAGAGCAAGTGGCTAGCTCAGTAACCTAGTCTAAAATTAACAAAAGAAAAAATGACGTTCAGTAACTCTTACCTTTAACAGTCTCACGTTGTAACATGTTTGACAACTCTGACTTATATCAATGCTGAATGTTGTGCTCCCTTTCGAAGCAAGTTGCTCAAACATCTGATACATAGAAACAAAGCAGGACTTGTGTGTTAGCAACGTATCAGTTTGATTGTGGTTGTCAATGTGTTTATTATTTTGATGAGATTAAATGACATTGTACTACACCTTTTGTTGTTCATCTACGCAAAATAAACATTCATTTACGTCAACAGTTGAAACTGCACTGCAAATATACGTTCATTAGCACTTCCGTGAACTTTATTAATGCGAACAAACTTTCAATAACGCTATTTTCATATGTATTAACATTCAATAGCATCAAGGGTGAACAATTGCACCTTTGGACAATCAAAGATGACAAATACACTTTCAATCTCGCCCAAATGGTTAATCATTAACACCAATAGCAAATCAATTGCATAGTATGACAATCAATGGCGTGTTAGAGACATAACATTATTGCAATTTGCATAAAGACGCACAATCAATTGCACTTTCATACGATCGTTTATTCGAAATCGTCAATCATTAACGTGAACTAAGCTTAAAATCATCTTCTTAGGAGAAATCACTTATATTGTCCCCATGGTGCTCTAACAGCAATTTGTTGTTAGAGAGAAGGTGCCTTTTCAAATATTCGTGCTACTTCGTCTCAAAAGCGATTAAACCTTTGTGGCACTGCCCCTGTAATAGTAAGAGCCCACTCGATTTTAGCGCCTCAATTTCATCAATTTCGACGGTTTTCTGAGGCCTCAGAAAAATCGAAAAATCCGTAATGACGTATCAAAGATGGTAGCCAGGCAGAACAAAATAAGCAATCCTTCCGTGATTTTACGTCATTTTCTTACTTTGCCTTCCACAAGTTAAACAATTTTGACCTCCTCTACACCGTCAAGTTTCATTGTTAGTCATAGCTTGAATGTTATACCCCACACTCAGTGTTGCAAATTCATAAAACTTCCGAATAAGTGGGATTTTTTTGTGAGTTTTTTTGTTGTAAAAATATTCTGCGGTTTAGTGTTTAGTATGAACCGAATAAGCATTTCCATTATGGTGTCTGTTTGATTGAGGGGATGGGTGTAGGAAGTTCAACTGCTAATTTTTGTTTTGTTTATGATTGTAAGGTGTGTTGCTCAAGCTGGATTCACTTGATCAGCCAAACAACCGGATAATCGACCACAATTTTTCACGTCAAATAATCGTAATTCCAAGGTCTTCTCTAGAAGAACGTTGTTTTTAAATGGGTGAGGTCTTTATGATATGCAGCGAAAATACACATCGCCTAAGTAAGGGTCGCACGCACACACTCAAAGCGTAAAAAACCAAAACATACCCCTTTGTCTTTGACGTTATCAAAGCTCCACTTTTGTAAATTGGTGGTAAATATATGACGGCTGAAGCAATCCACTGCCTTCTCTTTTAACTGGTACACTTTAGCGAGCGCTTTGTTTAGTTCAACCACTCCAACAAGAGTCTTCGTCTCCATTGCACTCTCACTGGCCACTCGTCGGAAAGAAGTTAGTGGACTATTTCCAGACCACAATGTACGGAACTCGAGAGCCTTGTAGAATTGGTAGATTTTTTTCATAAAATGATCGTTCCAATTCTTCGTATGTGCTAAGTAGATCGTCAATGAAGGTCTCCTGGAGTTTTTTGCTGATAGGGGCATCTTGAAGGTAAAAATTCCAGGTATACACTTAAAAATACGCTGCTACAGATTTTTCTGTCAACATAAGTAAACTGTCAACAAGGCCACCCTTTGAGATCACCTCCTTAAGAAAACCACTTCTAAACCAAGTGATCACTTCGTATTTTTCTCGTATAAAATCGAAAAAAAAAACCTTAGCAATTTTTCTTCCCTGCATTAGAGACGTATAAAAGATTTCACTTATGGTGGGAAATAATACTGCACAAAATGGGGACCTGGGAGCAGTACAACTGTGACGTCAACACGGCAGTTTCTCTGTTCCTCAGTTGTTTTGTTCTAATCATTCAACATTCCCAGAAATAATTTCATACACATAGTTTTCTTCAGCACACGAAAGACAACTGAACTAAGGAACATAGAAATCGCAATAGCCTTACTATCCCCATTCTCAAGTCGTGCACAGTATTGTATCCTAACCGGATACCAGAACGACATGAGGATTTGATCGAGCAAATAAAACTATTCTGAAATATGACCTAAAATTACCTAAATACACTTAATGATATGATCGAGGGGAACCTTTCCTTCTAACAAGATACCCATACTGGCATTTACGCGGGATGCATTTATTCCAACTGTATGCTTCGCAGATTTATAAAACTATCCTTGCTAATGGAATTGTTTGAGTCACGACGATCGTGTTACGTTGTTTCCCTTGTGTTACGCGACTCAGACGTCCACCGGAAATTTCTGAAATTCCATTACGATAACGTATACCGCGTAAGCTTCTCAATGACCTCTTTTCAGTCTCGCATCGTGGTCTAAGACTGTCAAACAAAGCACGATTCCTTCGCCAGGAATTCTCCAATTTCCACCGTTTTAAAGGTCGAGTGCTTCTTAGAAGTTATTCTTTGGACTTACCGTTTCAAAATTTTTTATTTTTCGTTTTAAAACGGCAAACTTGAGTCCACAACATGTTAACAATATGGCGCCACTAATTTAATCCAAGATTAATGAATAAATCAAATGATGCTTTGACGTCACACAAGTAGGGGGTGAGTGGGTCCCCTCTCTCGCGATATACGCGACAAGAATGGATTTTGATTGGCCTGCTTTTGTTGAAGACAATCAGAACAATACATTCCGAGTAGGAGAGGGGAGAGTTTAATGAATAAATTAATGTACCGATTTGTGGCTACGACGAAGAAAAAAAAAGAAATCGACCCGTTTTTAGACACGGTATGCCCCTTCAGGGCATCCTGCGTAATTAATTTGCTTAGTCGGAAAAAAAAACTGTAGTACCTGGTGATTTGCTAATGTCATTCATTGCTTTCTCGGTGTCTTGAAGAACTTGAATGTCAAAGTTGTCACCTCCAATGTCATTATCCAGGTCCATAACTTTTGCTATCAAGTCAATACGGGCCGATCCTGCGATAAAGAATGACTCTATTTTCGCCTTTAAGAGTGCAGCATCGCTCGCTAAAGAGGCCACATCCAGCAGACACACTAATTCCGCGGCAAACGTTTCCTGGTTCATCTCCAGATTCCCCTAAAAGAAAGTAACGGTTAGTAGAATCAGCGAGTTACAACTGCGCCGAGTATAAGTTTTCACGTAATGTTTGAAACACGAGCAGCAGTGTTTTATCGGGGTTTTAAATCTTATAAAACACGTGCTGCGATTTTTTTGAACGGCTTCAAAAACATTCCTGGAAAAGCGTGTGTCAAGGGAGTTCTTGACAATAATGCTTTTGTGAACGTTGGAAATTAGAAAAACATTAAACACCACATACTAAAAAGGAGGAGGTTTTAACGGGTTTTCTCAAACTCATTAATAATGCATCAAGCCAAAACAGAGGAAATCACTACCATTAAGGAGGCTTGAAAATGTGATCTTAATAATCATAAAATTTTGTGAACTTTTGCTTGGCATTTCTCCAAGAATTATCAATAGTTTGAGAAGCTATATCAAACATTCGAAAGAGCGTTTCCTCCTATTTCCAAACACCTCGAAGTTTGTTAAAAAAATTTCGCTTGCGCCTCGTTTTTCCAACCTACTTCACGGTGTTTGGAAATCGGAGAAAAAACTCTTCCTCGTGTTTGATCTATTACTTAAAACCACTACACGTGATATTTTATTGACCATTTGATAGGTCAATGGGCTTATGGATTATTAATGGGTTTTGAATGTCACATGATTTGTCTTCCTGCAAAGTTCCTGGGAAATCTAGTAACGTGAGTAAACGAAGATTAACGAGTACAGATTAACATCCTGTCGGACACTTGGGTCATCGTCTTGAGGATTATTGGCCGTTCCAAGTGGTCGTCTAAAAATGATATGGGGACCGTGCCTTTGAGGTACCTGCACCAAAACTGAGGAAAACTCTACCTTTGGATTTAAGACCATGCATAGATACTTTTGAAAACCGTTTGAAAACTTATCTTTTTTAAAATGGCTTTTATATGGTGATTTTTGTGTTTAAAAAAGCCTGATTTCAGAAAATTTTGTTTTTAACTTAATATTCCTTCTTTTTAGCATTATTCATTGTGAAGCAACATAAGCAATTATTGATCTGGCTCCATATAAGTAAATATTGTTATTGTTGTTAAGAACTTCAGAGGTAATCATGCAAATACGTAAACGTATATTAATGGCTGAAGCACTTGTAACTGCACGCCGAAAGCCTGTTACCTGCATGATCTCGGGCACTGAAGAAACAGCCACTTGATCAAAGTCTAAGTCACTGGAATCAGTTAGAGCCTTGTAGTTTTCCCCAAACGTCAGCCATTTCTTGACACTGTCTAGGTATGAGTCAAGGGTCTTCAGACACTCTTTACCAGATTGAGAGGAGGCAATGTCAAGAGCTGCACCAGCGAACGCAAAAGGGTCCTTGGATGCTATCCCGTTTGCAAATCCTGTGATACCCTGAAGCACAGCGATAAGGTCGTCTTTGTTAAACTTCGCTTTCTCGTACTTGTCCGTTAGTAAGTTCGAAAATTTTCTTATAATACTGGTCATCTTTTCCTCCGTTGTTTTAATCGCCTGTGAGTAGAACAGATAAAAGAAGAAAGTAGGGACTCTGTGTTACGAATGTGGACAGGACAATAGTTTACTTTACTTTACTTTACTTTACTTTACTTTACTTTACTTTACTTTACTTTACTTTACTTTACCTTACTTTACTTTACTTTACTTTACTTTACTTTACTTTACTTTACTTTACTTTACTTTACTTTACTTTACTTTACTTTACTTTACTTTACTTTACTTTACTTTACTTTACTTTACTTTACTTTACTTTACTTTACTTTACTTTACTTTACTTTACTTTACTTTACTTTACTTTACTTTACTTTACTTTACTTTACTTTACTTTATTTTATTTTATTTTATTTTATTTTATTTTATACTCTTGTGATAGAAACATATCATCCAACTAAAACTTGACGGGTCAAGAATCCCAGTTGTCGAAAGGAAAACTAAATAGCTTCCGCTTGGCCTATGATTTCAACTAAGGGGTACAGAGAGCATTTAATCTGGGAATTTCGGGCTACAAATGTGATGCCCTCGTCGTTTTTCCTCCATACGATACGACCACGTTGCCGAAACAAATGGTCAGTCTTTATTTTATCTAAATACCCCGTTCATTCCACGATCTAGTTAATAGAACAAACGGCCAGCCTAAGATGTTACTTTCTCTTTAATTGCGCCCCGCTATTGCGATATTAAAAAATGGAAGTACTAGGCCTAAATGACGAAACCAAACAAATTGCGAATAAAAAATTCCAAGTTATAATGTCCATGCAGGTAAAAAACTGTTTCGTAATGTTTAAAAAACAAGCAGGAGTGTTTTATCGGGTTTAAAACCACGAGGGGCAGCCGACTGGTTTAAGACCCGATAAAAATACGTGCTGAGAGTTTTTTGAACGGCTTCTAAAATATTCCTGGAAAAGCGTGTGTCAATAGAGTTCATAACAATTATGCTTTTGTGGACGTTGGAAATTAGCATTCGAGAAAAACACCACATTCTAATGAGAAGTGTTTCATCAGCCGACAAAACACCGCAAACTAATGAGGAGTGTTTTATCAGCCAAATAAAACACCACATACTAATAAGGAGGAGGCTTATCAATATTAAGTCACTGCACGTGTTGCATTATTGACCATTTGATAGGTCAATGGAATTATGAATTATTAATAAGGTTTTAAAGATGTTTCGCGTTCTTATTAATGTTTTCTCCCCATGATCATTTTTTCCTGGCATTTCATTTCTGTTCGCAAGCTTTTGTAACTTGACAAGTGTCAACACGACCATTTGCTCCTGGGAAGGCCAGTTTGTTGAATAAATAAAGCAATAACTTCAAAATAGTAGAACAAGCTAGAGTTTAACTGCTAATGAAGTCTTAGGAGGGGGTTTGAAAGCGAAATTCTTATGATATGTGATTTCGCGACCCAATGGTTATCCTTAAATTCTTCAAGAAACCGCAACAATTTATATTTTAAATTAAAGCATCGTATTTCCTTTGATCTTGAAGCAAAGCAGTCAGAATCCCTGTTCCATTAGAGTCATCAATTGTCCTAGTATATTGCCCTTTATATTTACCATCTCCAACGTTTCCGCAATTACTATGACGACGATAAACAAAACCCTCAAACTCAGTATATCTTAAAATTTGTGCGCTCCAGATTTTAATTGGCTTGGCTTCCATGATGGTATAGGTAAATCAATTTATACAAAAAAAAAATAACTTAAGAATTCAATAAGGTCAATTTTAAATAACTGCAAGATCATTCCAAACCGTAGTGTTTGTATGGTGAGAACAAACTTTGATAAAGTGACTTGAAACTTTTAATTGCCAAAATGGGGCCCCAAGGTGATGGCGTGACACTACGAGAATCTCAGTTGTGGAATTTGAAAGGCGGTACGTTTTTGAATGAAGCACAGCCCGTCTGAAGCAGTGACCCATTACTTCGGTTAGTTACCTTGATATATAACCGCTTCTCGCTTTCTGCACTTTTTATTGCCGCTTCAAGTCGCTTCCTCTCTCCTTCAACGGATTTCATTGTAATCCTCGACATTGTCACCGCCATCTACAAAGGAACAAAAACTGCATGTGTAAAAAGATATGAACGTCCTTTCCTGTCATTTTTAACTTCAAAAGCATTTAAGTAATGTTTAAAAAAAGAGAAGGAGTGTTTAAAACCACTCGGCTGCGCATCGTGGTTTAAAACCCGATAAAACGCGTGCTGCGAGTTTTTTGAACGGCTTCAAAAACATTCCTCGAAAAGCGTGTGTCAAGAGAGTTCATAACCAATATGCTTTTGTGAACGTGGGAAATTAGCAAACGAGATAAACACCGCGTACTAATCAGGAGGAGGCTTATCGATATAAGGTCACTGCACGTGATGTATAATCGGCCATTTGATAGGTCAATGGGCTTATGAATTATTAATTAGTTTTTGAAGTAGTGAAAATAAAATTTTGAGGATACATAGTTCGTCAAAATGCTTTCCGTTGAGTCCAACGACAGCTATTTTGAGATTCCCATCTTGAATTTCTCGATTTCTCCAAAACTCCAGAATACCATCCAAATTATAAAACGATCGAACGGCAGTACATACACTGCTCTAGCCATGTTGCCAGACTAATTGGTGACTTGGAATTTCAGGAAAGGAACAAAGTATGAATCAGCGAAATGCCATAGTCTTAATTAAGTGCGACCAAAAGAGTTGAATTCGCCAGAGCAATAATTATAATAACCTCATTAAGGAACATTTTTCACAAAATGTGGTTTTCGAAAAAAACCTCAAAGATTAAGACTAAAAAGTAGACATAAAATTTAAAGAAAACAAAGAAAGATATATAAATAAATACATAAATTATGTTAAGAAATTAATAACATGTCGCTTGAATGTATTCATATTAGCATGCAGATTTTCGTATTACTCGGCTTAGTGAATTAAAGTCATTTACAGATGATATGCAGTTCTTTGTTCAATTTCTCTTAACACTGGGAAGTCTAAGATTGACTTTATTTCTTGTATTGTAATGATGGTTGCTGTGTTACAAAAGTCAATTCATGGTTTATGAGTCCATTTATACATTTGTATACATGCACATATCTTCGCTGAAAACGCCCTTTTCTCTAACGGTCTCCACTTCAGAGTCGCTAATGATTGCCGACGCAGATGAATACAGCCGGCGATCTAAAATAGTTTAACTGCCTTATTTTGCAAAACTTGTAGGCTAGACATTTAAGTGACATTCTGCTTGTCATCCCAAAATAGATCTGCTTACTCAAATAAGGGCATGACACGACTTTTATAAAAAAAAAAGGATACGTGCCCTAAACCGTAATAAATGCTTAATACGTCTAAGTAGACCAAGCCTTTGGTTAATTTTCCCTGCAATGTAATCGACATGATCAAGTAAAATCAGAAGATATTAAAATTCCAAGATATTTAAAACAACTGACATTGTTCACATAATGGTCAAAAATCGACACAGTTAGAGATACTTTGCTCTCTATTTTCCTGTTACTTCAATGAGCATGCATTTAGTTTTGTCCAGATTAAGTGTTAACTTATGTTCGTTTTGCCATTTCGCCACCGCTAGGAGGTCTCGATTAAGCCAATCAGTCAACTCCTGGGAGGACGACCCATAACAGTAGATCACTGCGTCGTCTGCATACAATGAAGCTTGATAGGAATCTTGGACGTTTGGCAAATTGTTGATGTAAATGACAAATAACAGGGGACCCAAAATACTTCCCTGAGGATCCCCGTAGGTGACTGGCAACTCGACAGACAAGTCATTCCAAAACATGTGCACTGTTTCCTATCAGTGATGCAAGAGCGAAACCACCGAAGTGAGTTCTCACATAAACCAATCTCTTAAAGCTTGCGTCTGCTACATCATGCCACACTTGCATGATTCTAACTTAATGCGCAATCATTTATAGTTTATTTTCCCTTAGAATGGGCCTAGAACCCTAATGCACCCTGAGTGGTCTGCATGTGGTATTTTGTGGGCCATGATTTCTGTTTTCTTGAGGCTGGTACTAAGCCCATGCTGCTGTGTAAATGTGCTGAGCCAGCTGTTCTTATCCTGCCCGTCACTATGGAGCAGCACAAGGTCATCTGCATAATCCAGATCTTAAAGTGTGTACAAGAGGGTCCACCTCATGCCCCTGCGTTGATCCTTAGTGGTGCGCTGCATCACCTAGTCAGTGACTGACTAAGTTGAAGAGGAATGCCGAAATAACACATCCCTGGGTGACTTGGGTCTTAACCTCAAAGCTGATGTCGCCATTCCCAACACAGCAAGTGGTATGTTTTTAGTAGAAGCACCTGCTATCTGAATAAACTATTTGGATATATCATAAGCACGAAGGATGGACTATCTCCTTATGCAATGTCAATATACTTTTTGCAAATTGAGTCACAGTGGCCCCTACTATACCGTCCACGTAGAACGAAGGTCTGATAAGTACAGTCTCTTCTCTTACGAAATCCAACCTGCTATTCCCTGTGTCAGAGACGCGCTAAATAGTCATCTTTGAGAGTTTTCAGGAGGGTTTGCCACGCGGATTACTGCAGTCACTCAGTTAACCCATCTTGAGGATCCTAACTATGACACCTTTCATTCAGTCATCTGCTACCTGCTTCTTCTCCCATATTGACGTGAAAAGGGGTTGTTAGATCCTTCCTGAAGTCTTTGGGTCAGTCAGACCAAGAGCTTTTCTATTTTGTAGGGACTTAATGGTTGCGTTGTTCTCCTATTTTTCTGGCGAGGCTACGCTCAGACCTAGATCAATCCCTGCCTCCTCATGTCTGCGTCAAATGTCGGTCGTAGGTCTTTTGATGCCTCCCGTTCATTGATACGTATCCTTGACACGGGGGTCTGCGATACTGCAGTTCTTCTTGCAGGCTATCTTAGTGATTTTGTATACCCTCTCCTGCTGCCCGTAGCACAAGCTTACAAAGAGAGAACATCTCGAAAAACGTTTTTGCACACCATTGGAACAGGTGAAATTCGTCGACACAGTAATTAAAATACAAGATCTAAAACACGTCATTAAGACTGCTAAGGTATCTTAGAACATTCTTTTAATTAAATGAGGGTATGGTATTTGAAGGGTTGACTCTTATTGAAGATTTATTTATTTATTTATTTTTTTAATTTATTTATTTCACTTTTACGTTTTAGTCCATACTGTTAATGAACAAAATAGTTGGCTCAGACTACTATTACCGAATGAAGTGATTATTTTAGTCATTGCTGGCCTATACCGTGACTTTGAGAGTCATCCTAGAGAACAAACTCAGTATCCCTAAGACTGACCTTATTGAAATTTGAGTCGATATTTTTAATGTGTATAACATTGTTGAAGGCATCTTCATAATCTTTAGCTGCGTCTCTAACTCTTTCCACTCTTGTTTGAAGAATACTCCACTTGACGCGAGGAGCAAAGAATTTGTTTTTTCCAAATATGTTGTAGCCGTCCTTTCCCAAGAAGTTAAGCTTTCTCTGTGCATCTGAAACACAAGCGAGAGAATAACTCTTCATTAACAGCCTGACATATGATTGAGACTTGAAATGTTTCACAAAAAAGAAAGCAATTTCGTGCAACTGCTCACTAGATGTAATTACACCTGAAGACATGCCAATTTTAAGAATTTTGTTAAACCCAGATGGAACTACATGTAGCTTTTGTCAAAGGTAGCATAGGCTCCCCTAGTGACACCGCTACTCTAGGGGATAGGCTCTGTCTTCCCTGCCCCCCAAGGTTTGCCACAACAATCAGCGCTTTTAGCCCAGCATAGAAGGTTCTGGGTTTTTATACCATGTCTCCTCAGTGTAGCTCAACTAGGAGCTAATCTTAACACTGTGTACATCCAAGTCAGAGTCGTATTCAAAGACAAGCATATTCATCAAAAAGTGTGGAAGCGCTTTTGCTTCATCTTGTACGGCACAAAGTTGATAATTATGGGAAGTGAATGGGAGGGAATCATTAAAGGTAGTAATTAACATTATTAAGAACGCTACAAGTAATAATAAGCACTAAAATAATAATGATGCGAGTTTTTTTAAAAGGGATATTATTTTATTTAACTTTAGTTGTTTTGCAAAATGGTAAAGGTCGCCTATCATCTTGTATGGTGCACTAAAAACTGACCTTTCTTTAACTGTACCAGGTCAATCCTTTTCTCCGCCAAGCTGACTATAA
The DNA here is from genome assembly GCF_977016875.1 of Pavona decussata. NCBI lineage: Eukaryota > Metazoa > Cnidaria > Anthozoa > Scleractinia > Agariciidae > Pavona > Pavona decussata. Next base: position 95,283 of record NW_028145762.1, on the reverse strand, counting down.
ATGTTAAGATGTCCCTGCCTTTCGGATCAGAGCTGTTGGTTAGCAGCAAGTCCTCAGCTTGTCTTCTCATGATTCTGATGAGTTCCAATGGGAAGCTTTGTTTATTTGTGTCGTCTAAGGATCCACGTTGAAGAAGAGATTCCTGAACTGCGCCGTTATTTCCCTTGGAAATAGGAGCCAAGATAAAAATAAAATCATCATCATCATCATCATCATCATCATCATCATCATCATCGTTGGTGCCTGGATGTTAATAACTCTATTACCGCTAACTACGTGGCAAAGCCACTGATTGAACTAAATGCTGATGGTTGCAAACATTTTCTTTAATTAGAACGACAAGTGAGCAATTACTTGGTCGTTCACAATCGAAATTTTCCCTAATTTTGGGCAAAGAGGAAGTCTTTGAATGCTGTTCAGTGATTTAATCGATATGGTCTATGACCTTGTCTTTTCTTTAAAATCAATGTTACTGAAAAACAAGTTGAAACCGAGCAGCGGTTGTAGGGTGTGGTCTTGGAACAACAACATAAAATGTCAAAAATGGGGAAACAAGGATCTTAAACGGTTCCCTGTCTCTTTATGTCTACGTCAATTGTCGTTGTCGTCGTCTGCTGATACATTTCTTTTATTTTTACTTGTGTGCAGCCTATCTTGCTCATCCTTGATATGAATGTGGGTTCCTGTTGCAGGCCATCTTGGTGATTTTGTATACCGTCCCCTGCTGCCCGTAGCACAGGCTTACGTGAAGAGAATATCTTAAGGAACTCTCTGCATGTCATTGGAACTGATATATTGTAAGTCTTGTCTACACAGTTATTAAAAAGCAAAGATTTATGCCTACATGGTCATTTCTGCCATTTGCTGTTTGCCGTAAACACACTCCATCGTACTGGAAAAGATTGCGAGTGTTAATTTACCCATAATTCTCAGCGTACAAAATCCATAACAACACGCAGAAAAGTTTCAAAAACGTCAAATCTAGTATACACAATGTTTTTAGTATGAATTGTGCAAAAAAATATGGCTTTCTATGTGCATGTTGGCTGTTTTAGGTTCGCAACTTATTGCGGTCTAAGCACTGCACATCCGCCATCTCGTGTCGTACAATTGATTCTAAATCTCTCTATTCTTTACCCGTTTAGCCACCGAACACTTTTTGTGACAAACGCTGGTTTAATGACAGCTATGCTGGAGTAAATACATAGATACATAGATACATACATAGATGCATACATACATTCATACATACATACATACATACATACATACATACATACATACATACATACATACATACATACATACATACATACATACATACATACATACATACATACATACATACATACATCATCTTTATTTAAACGCGATGATAATCAAAGCCATTAGCTTGTAGGGTCATGTGTCTACTTCCAAACTAAGGTAATCTACATTACATTACAATATTTCAGGTATAATAATAGTTAATAGTAGGTTAATAGTAGACAAAATTCTGTTGTTTATATCGTGTGGTTGATGCAGATGTGCAGTTAAACTTAAAATCTTTAAAAAAGTTCTGAGCGCTGACCCGCTTTCTGAGAAAGTTAAAGTTCGGGGACGTCGCTGCCTCCTTGTCGTTGTAATTAACAAATTCCAGTAGGGATGAGCCTGTATATGAGAGAGTATCTTTCATTTTCTTGACTCGCACCTTGGTACGAGGAGATAGTTCTGCTCTCGAGTGAAATAAGTGTTAACGCGGTTTTGACAAATAGTCTCGGACAGCGTATCTAGTAAAGTCTCAGTATGAGCCTTATAAAAAAGTCTGAGAACGTCTAGCTTATAATCAGGAGAAAAGGTGGGCCACTAAACAGGCCTAAGGACTTCATCAGAAGCCATATCCTTTGGTAAATTGTAGATTATAGGTGCTGCCCTACAGTGTAGTCTCTCTATTGAATTAAAAAGGTCGGACTTGCAACACGAGCCCCACAAAACTAAACCGTACTTAGCAGCTGGAAGGATCAATTTAAATTAAAATGCCTCTAGGTAAAAAACAACGAGATCGTTTATGTAAATCAAGTTTCTTTAGCAAAGGTTCTTTTTGTCTCAAGCACGTTGGCTACCCAGGTGAGTTTCTGGTCCACTGTCAATCCTAATAATTTCGTTTTGGTAACCAAACTTAACACTGAATTTCCTAAGTACACAGGGGCGATGGGTCCCATCGGTGTCTCCTTTGTGAAAAGAATGACCTTGCTGGGATGAGGTGTCAACCGGTTGTTTAGGCAACAGTTTTAAAACTCTCGTGAGGCCTTATTTAGTTTGGCAATCGCCAAATCAGCTGTTTCACCGATACAAAATACGGTAGTGTCATCCGCGTACCCGTAGGCGGATCCGGTAGTTACCGAAGAAGGTAAATCGTTCGTAAATAACACGAACAGTGTTGGTCCTAGGACTGAGTGATGTGTAAGGATTTTTATCTTACTTGTTCCTGATCTTCCGGAATTTCCAGAATATCCACTTGGACCTCTGCCAGCAGCTCCTCCGTCGTTGTAAACTTCACCCGAATGAATCATTCCCCACTCGCAATGCCATCCTCTTCCACCTTCGCTTCCTGCGCCACCTATAGTTTCACGTAACACCAGTCGAGATTGTTAAATGGAAGTCAATAGATACAACAAATTGATAGCAACGTGTAAAACGAGACCCAATCTGTCATCAATTCCGATGGAAATGGTTTTTAAGAAGTTAATTCCTTTTAATCTCCGCGTAAATCCTCCCTACCACGGTTTTTAAAACATTTTTTTTTAAACAGTTAGATTCCATTTGGCCGTGAGTATGTTTTCTAAGAACATCAGTCATGTTACTCGTCTGCGCCTCGTATCGTACGTCTTTATTGTTACCACTTGTTGAAGTCATCTGTGTGTTATCAGAATACACATTCACGACCATCTTTAAGGTGTAAATTAAGCATATTACCTGTTCCTCCCACTCCGTTTCTGGCTGGTAGGGCTCCTACTCCTGCGCAGGTCTTCACTTCAAATTTTCCATTAATTCCTCTGTAGCGAATATTTACACCCCCAGCGTCTCCACCATTTCCTAACAAAATTTTAGATTCAAACATTGGTATACCACACTATGTAGTTCTTTGCTCCTTGGAAAGTCTCAGACAACAAGAATGCGATGGTTTCGTCGAGAATATTCTGTTTTGTTCATTAAAAAGAAAGGAAATCAAAATGCTGTTTTCTGGCTTTTCCTTCTATGAATAAAGTTTCAATTTCCTAAGGTCAATGTTGGTGCAATCCGTCCCCGTCTGGTTAGCGTTAAATCCATTCCACATGATATTTTGTGTTGAGCATAACATAACATTTTGTTCAAGAGGCTTCAACACAAATACAAAAACATCCTGAATAGGTAAATCGTGAGGTTAACCCTGTACAAAAACAATTTCCCTAACTAAAAACTTGTAAAATATTTTAAAATTTCTAGAACTAGATAAAATTCGATGGCTACTGATTCAATAAATATTCAAGTAAATTTTAAGTCTACCCTTAAAAAACAGATAATGATTCGGCATGTACAACTTATCCTGGCAAGTCATTCCATTTCCTTACAATGCGAATAAAGAAAGAATATTTGTAGCAATTACAAACCGCTCTCCTCAAATAAAGTTTATAGTCGTGGTTAGCTCTTGTATGAGTAATTTTGGCAAACTCAAAGAAATCTGGGAAAGAGAGGTGATCACTGCCAAAAACTATCTTATAACATTGAACCAGAGATAGAAATTCTCTTCGCTTCTCTAGTGTTTGCCATTTCAGTAAGCTACAACGATGTTCATAACTCATTTCGCCACGCTTCTGACTTAAACCAAGTCGCGAAGCTCTTCTTTGAACCTTTTCCAGCGCCACAATATCCTTAATCAAGTACGGGCTCCAAACAGGAGCCGCATACTCAAGTATAGGCCGGACCAGTGACTTGTAGAGCTGCGAAAACACATCCCGGTTATTTGTTCCAATGGACCGTTTTATGATACCCAATACTATATTTGCCTTATTCATCGTTGCAAACACATGCTTGCCCCAGGACAGGTCAGAAGAGATGGTTACCCCGAGGTCCTTGGTGTTCTCTACCGACCTAAATTGCCCTCCCAGCGAATAAATAGGTTTGTGTTTTATCCTTTCTATGAGCATGTTACTATGTACCAGTTGTCTAAAATCCATGATGTTGTCAGGTCCGATCTCTGTTTTTAATCAAAGCCGCGCTAATATATCACTTAGTGAACGACTCTTGTCTTCGACTCCTACCTGCTTTTCCGGCGTTTCCCCCATTTCCTCCGTTATAACCCCTTTTCCCCCGTCTTCCACCTACATCAACGCAATCCCGTCCGTGTGAAAGACAATCGTCATATGTCATGTCATCAGCCTATTGAAAGAACAAAATTGGTGAGTACGCATCGACACAACCTAACTCTATGGACCTTTCACCAACTACTTCGCTATCCACACGGGAAACTCTGTTTCGTATTTCTTGGCATAGTGTTTCCTTTTATAGCAAGCGAGCTCCTTTTCAAAGGCAGTCGTCTACTGAAGAATTATTAGGGAACATAAGGTAAACACCGACGATGGTTACTCAACGTAAACGTCACATGAAAATTTATTTCATATGCTACTTCGCGATTACTTCAGCTCGTTCAAGTTGTACAAAAACGGCGAACTACCCTGGAACCAAATTGGTAGGAGTGGCATTCAAGTTTAAGAAAGAAATTGGAAAGTTCACTGTCGTCTGTTCCATTCTCCACAAAGCCTCACATTTGGTCATTTTAGGTTACTGTTTTGCAGAGGACGGTAAAGGAATAAGTCAAAATTTAAAATGCACGTGCAGAGCGATTGGTTTTGCTAAATACAACTACTGTTTTGCGACTTTGTCGTTGCTTAATTTCCCTTAATTGTTACACCAAAACCGCTTAATCGACGAGTGACTATAATGAATCGACATATTGCAAAATTTGTAATGCTATCTATATCCGGGTATTTCTCTATAATTGACCCATTTATACTAGAGACGAATTATCCGTCTCGACGAGTTATCCGTCAGACGGACAAATAGTCTAAATATAAATCCAAAGACGAATTTATGTTAGCACGTCTTCAAGACGTGCTGACTGACGAATCAGCCGAAGAAGAATTTTGCCAAGTAATTCGTCTCGACTCCGGGTTTATATCTAGACGAGTTATCCGTCTCAAACAGATAACTTGTCTTTGGTATAAATTCGGCCATTACAACTGACTTTTAACTGTCAATTGATCCACGGAAATAGATTCCCCTTACAGCATCACCGTTGTCTCTCCCCTTGCCACCATTGCCACCATCTTGTCCCTTTTGTCCATTTCCCCCATTTGAGCTCACTTTTAAATCGCCAGTGATGATGTCACAGAAAATCTCGACTGGAAATAGAAGAAAATGCTAAATAAAGTTTGAAACAGTTATCTGGGATTCTCAACACTTAAACAATATAAATCTCTGTATCATTTCTCTACATTTTCACATAACCGTTCTTATTGACCAGGGTCATTGAGAGGCCATTATTTTCCCACCATGCCAATTGCTTAGTTTTGTGTCGTCAGTATAACATCATTGTCCAAGTCCAGTAAAGAGAACAAAATTGGTGCGATATTCGTACAGTTAGTCACTTGTACTGTTTCAAACTGGTTTGGTTGTTATTCGTACGGCAGAAAAGCGTACGAATTGTTTGTATTATTGACACGAGTTCTTTGTATTGTAAAAAGTATACAGCGCTACTACGCATCTAATATGATGCATGTATTGTAGACTTTAAAAGCAGTCTTTGATGAATTATCTTTCCAGTATAACTGATTGTTTTTAGATCTTGAAGAGGTAGATTATTTCTTTTTAAAAAAATTAAACATCCTTTCTCCATTTTAGGGCCATTTTATGACCTTTCGGGAAAACTCGAGCTCGCTAAAGTCCTGCGCCTTTGAGGGTGCGGTTCGATTTATTTTATTTTATTTTATTTTATTTTAATCTTTTTTCCCTTTCCGTCCTCTTCTTTCAGGTCCTTTTGTTCTCTCTTTTGCATCATTCTGAAGTTTCCGTCGAGGCCATAAAATCCGTGACTCGGTGTCATTTCTCGAAAAGCGCTTAAGAAAAAGCAAGTTTTTTAACATTCGGAGAGAGATTTCTCCATCAAGCTGAATCCCTGGTCCTCTGACTTTCGTGCTTTTGCTGACAATGGTTTTCATCTTTTGCCCCCATTCTTTTGCCATTCTTGAGAATTCCGAAATCCGCAGAGCGCATACCGAATTGCAAAAGTATGCTAATACTTTTGCTTTTTTACTTTTACGTTAAGTATGACAATATGTCCATATTGTCTGTTTTTCTAGGACTTCTAATTCTAGAACTGGTCCTCTGTCATCATTTTTTTCCTGACTGTTTATTTCATCTTTAGACCCTCTTTCATTTGCCTTTCTTGACAACTTTACCCCGATCAATATCACTTCATTGCTGTCATTTATTCAAGTATCGTCCTAAAGAAAACCGTGTTTCTCAGACAATCCAGAAATGCGCAGAGCGTATCGGCACAGTTTTAAAAGGAAGCTAAATCCTAGTTTTCATAAGTCGGGAAAATCTCCAGATCAGGGATTTCACTGTTTCTCGACCGTCCCAGACTTCCCCGACTAATGAAAACTGGAAATCGTAGACATCCAAGATCATCTGGGATGGTCGCAGACCAATCGCAACATCAGGAGTGTTTCTATTTTCACGACGTGTCCCAGATTTCTACGATGGTCGGCGATCATTACCGACATATAAAAACTCAAATTTGTACTGTCGGGGACGTCGGCGACAGTTTTAGCTCATTACCAATCCTCTAAATTGCTTCGCTTCAGTTCCCCCACTTCTCCCCTGACAAATGAAAATTGGCGTCTCTCACTGATGAATACCTCAAATCTGGGATAGACGTCTAGCGATTTCCCGATATCTCGGCAAAATCTGGAACAGTTGGGAAACAGTGAAACCACCTATTGTTTGGGATTTTCCCGACATATGAAAACTAGGCTTAAGTCTGTCCACATTGTCTGTTACTCTAGGACTTACCCCAAGGGCCATTTACGCCACGTCCACCATTTTTGCCCGGATGACCATCTTTCCCGCTTTGTCCAGTGGCCGCAGGACTTTCATCAACATCAGGTCTACTTGGAGCAGAGAAAGCGAGCTTTGCTCCTGGGGGAGACACAATCTCCCTTGCGTATATTTTGACATTTTTCATTCCATAAATTTCAACGTTCCCCTGGAAATTAGGTAACTAGTTCAATACAATATTGTGTTTGCGTTATGTGGGAGGGGGAGGGAAAGGGGGGATGCGAGGGGGTGGCAAAACCTTCCTTTAAATGTTTAATGCTTGCAAAGGAAGGACAATATACGCCTTAGGGCATAAAGACGTTACTATATGGATGATGGCATTACATAACATGGCACTATCTAATGGGTTGAGCGTACACGGTGGAGTTATAAATAATCTTCAACCCAGTTTCATTACCGGCGGTTGGTACTGAGACTTCTAGCTTTCTCAAAAATCTGGACTCTTGTACCAGAGGTTAATGCGATGTCATCTGCAAAGTCCAAGTCATCTATCTTCGGCCTTGTATTGCTTTTCTCATAATCCAATCGATCACAAGAAGGAGCAGGAATCCCGACATATTACATCAATGACGGGAGATCGGTAGGAAGGAAGGGAGGAGCAAGCAAGGACGAAAAATTAACGTTAAACCCACGTGAATATCGTGTGAGGAAGTTGCAGTGTCGAAGGATCTTACCTGTATATAAAGTGTGTCTGCAAGAATTTCCAGCTGGTTAACAAGATCCACATCCTCCTTAGTTTCCCTTTCACCAAAAGCCGCTGATTTCTTCAGTAATCGCTCTTTCAAGTACTTTGCATGAATGATTCGACCAATAGCCCTATAATGACCTAAAAGATAATGAAATACAGGTCAATCTCTTTCTGACGAAGGCTTCGGTCTGGAGGTGTTCAGGTAATTTGTATTAGTAATATTGACACATTTGCTTCAGGTCGTAGAGATTTCGTTTACCAGTATTCTGCAAGCCAGTGAAATCTTTTATAATGTACCTTTTCACTCTTGTGACAAAAATGATACTTTCAACGACGGAATGAGTGCAACATTTACCGTTGAAATGACCAAAAAAATGCACTCAGAGCGCAAAGCAGAAAATAGCCAGTTCAAAATGGCGCCGATAAACGCTTCCTGTACGTAGTTACTGTAAAGAGCCTTAAATAGGTACAGTCAAAACACATTGAACATTACTCTGTTTAGCGGTCAGTAAGATTATTTTGTGAATAAGGGATGATAACAGGTTGCATCCACTTCAAGAGGTGTTTCTTTTTAATTGCAGGACTACGCTGCAAAAAAGGTATCGTACGCGTGTAACGTTAAGAATTAAAAGCCTGAGAGAGTCAAGAGGCATTAGATCTGTTTGCTGCCAACGGTAGAAGGAAGTAACACCAATCGCGATCTGAAAGCTCTAGGACTGACGTTATTTCAAGACGACACGTATGCCAAATATTGCGCATGCTTATTCATAGTAGTGTTCGTCAACCATTCCTCCTGATGTACATACTCTGAACTAACAATTACTAAGAAGATCGTGCGAATTTCTACTAGATTTCTTTAATAATGCATTTTTTCCTCTTAGAAGCATTAACCAAGGTCATGAAATGCTTGGCGAAAAATGCAAAGGCTGCCAGTGCCTTTTCATGACTAATTTCAATTTTGTTTCGAGCAAAATAACCTAGTTTGCTCATGATCAGTGAAATCCATCGACTCTACTTTCGTCACTGGTAATAATTTACAGTAACGAACCTATCTAGCTTAACTAGCTTAACTCTATCAAGACCGAAGGGGATGGACGTGAGCTTTACGGACTCTATCAGAACTTTATTTGGAAACCAATTTAGTATAACAGGTCTGAGTTCACTGAATTGAATGTTACCATGGAAAACAGTTTTTGACAAGCAGTTTGATTTTTGGAAATTGAAAAATTCCTATATTTAATGTACAAAAACTTTCTTTTTATTTCATTTTCAAGTTTTTCTTTTTCATTTTGATTTCTTTTTGGTCCATTTTGGTGATTTTCTGAGGTTTTGGATAATCAAGAAATCAAGGATGGCAGATCCAGAAAGGCCTCCATTTTAAAATCCTTCGTCATATAACGTCATCGCTTCCCGTTGCCTACCTCACAAGAAGCATCTCTGGACATACTATCTATCTTTGAAGTATAATGCGCCCACCAAACAAAAAAGGCCTGGTCTAAATGGGGTTAAATATTGATCATATTTTAATTTATCTTACCCGTTGAAATTTCCACAATCGAAGGAGTCGAGACCCAATCCGGCGATGGAATGTCATAATTTTGTGGCAAGCTTCCTCCGCTGTTCTCTTCCATTACACATGGAGCTAAAAAGATAACATATGGTAGGGGGAAATCAGTTTTCTGAAGCCCGAAACGTGTCTGGTAATATTTCAGCAGACCTATTCCATATATGCGTGAAGAGTAAGAATAATTCAATGGTTGAAGTCAAACACGCCCAAATGTTACGTGTTCCAAAACGCAGTAACCTTTTTGTTATGATTTCTCGGGGTATATAATATGTAAAGGAAATAATATTAATATCATGCACTGGCATATATAATATGTATATATAATATAGATATTGTGTAGTTCTTGCCCAATAGAAGGTCGTATAACTTTACCAATGACATTACGATTACAATAGTTGAGCAAATCAGAGCTGGCTCCATGAAAAGTGAATGGTTTTGCTCTTTCTCCTTTCTATAGTATCATTGTGAACCTTCTCAGGGCCACAGAACCCGTGCTTCAGGTTCATTCCACAAAAATTGTTCCAGCTTTCATCGATCACCTTTTCAAAAAGTCGGTAAGATGTATATATATTTTCTTAATGAGGCGTTTGTCACGAGAGACAACCATGCGTCGACATTTCACGTTTCTCAATCGCTCTAATGCTGTAACATTTGGGGGGTTTTCTTTGGTCAGTTTGTTTGATTTCAGTTCTTGAAGTTGCTTTTGGCCAAGTTGTGGCGAGATTTTGACAGGGCAGGTTCTCAAAACCTTGAAATTTTTGCCCAACAGATTTGGATCTTTCTAAAATGAGATGCTTTGGAGCAAGCAAATATCGGCCAATTTTCAGCACAAACATTTCTGTTCACTTCTATGCACTCCGAGAAAAGACGGAAACTCACCATTGCCAAACACCTCCACTCTAAGACAGTTCCAGGTATGTCGTTTAAATGGATGGAATCGAATGTATCTTGTTTTCACTGGCACTGGTAGCACATGAGTGTCAATAGTGTTGCTCTCACCTGATCTGTGAAATTCCTTGAAATATACAACAGCTAAGGTTTAATAATAGTTTAGTTCTTGCTTTCTCCCATTTGATGTCGACCTCATATGTTGGTGCCTTTTGTTACAGGAACTTCGACCGAATGGTTGAAGGGGGTATTTACTTAAAGTCTATTTGACACAATATTTTTTTGTTTAATTACTGAAATGTTAATGTTGCTCTCGTATATAAATCAAACAAAGAATTCCTTATCATTTTTTTTTTCTTCCCCGCGAATCATAAGAGCGTCTTATTTCACTTAACATTGGGTACAATACCGCGCCTGACAGGAGACTGGGGATGGTAAGGACGTGACGTCAATACAGTAACGCTTAGTCTCGTGGTTTCATTTGCAATTGAAAAATCAAGGGTTTGGAAATCGAACGTTAGATCAAGTTGCAATGCTAAAATTTTTGACTAGTTTAGTGTTTTGTTGAATTGTGCTCGACAATTGGACTTAATGGAAAAGAGTATGTTCCACCAAGTTGCATTAAGTTCGGTTACCAAATGCTCTATTTCATATGCTGGCAAGAAAATCTCACCCTTTCCTTTCCATCGCCATCGTAATAATTCATCCATACATTTCCGTCAGATGAGTAGGACAACTTGAAGTCTGTTGTCAATTCATCGCCGTCTCTGTCTCCCTGTGTTGCAATAGCACAAACTTGAATTGTTTTGCCGAGATCAACTTGCAGCCAGTCGTCATTTCTATCGGCTTTTTCTGCACACCAGCCATCACCCCTGTTTCCATTGAGTCGACCGTAAGCTGGTTGGGTACTAGTGCCATATTGTGAAGAGGCTGTGAGCTGACTATCAGGAATTTTTGATTTGTCGAATATTCCTACAGGATCCATGTTTCGGCAAGCATCTGTCTCGACTAAATTGTAACACGTAAAAAAATGCTTTAGCGTAATACGTACTCAGAGCTTAAAACTATAAATACCAAAAACATAGCTCTTCGTGTATTATTTAGGTAGTATTTTTCAACATTTTTCACCTTTTTGTTATAACAAAATCTAAAAAGCATCATAGATTAAAAATGTGATGTACCAAGAATAACCCTGAAGAGCTTTCTAAAGAGTTAAAAATGTACAGTAATAAAAACTCACCGTTGCCAAACACCTCCACTCTAAGACAGTTCCAGGTATGTCGTTTAAATGGATGGAATCGAATGTATCTTGTTTTCACTGGCACTGGTAGCACATGAGTGTCTATGGTGTAACTCTCGCCTGACCTGTGAAATTCCTTTAAATATACAACAACTAAGATTTAAAAATGTTGTTTTTTGTTGCTGCTGTTGTCGTTGTTGTTGTTGTTGTTGCTGTTGTTGTTGTTGTTGTTGTTGTTCTTCTTCTTCTTCTTCTCCTTCATGTCTTTCATTTAAGGTCGCCCTAATTTGCCTTTACCATTTTTTACTGGGACTTCGATTGAAGGAGTGGAAACGGTTAAAGGATGTATTTACCTTATAAAATAAAGGGTCTGGCTGGGAGATGTGTTAGTGTAAAAGATATTGTGATTGTGAATCGTTCTAACATGAACGAAATTCTAGTCTAGTATAATGGCTTGTTTGGATTTATTTCTACATGTCTGACGTGTGGTTCTTAAGACCTCTGTTTTCTGTGCGGAGCGTACGACTGCAGTTGGTTTGATTGTTTGTTTACCTCATTTGTTGTTGATAGGTTGTCAGTTTTTGTCGTTCCCAAAATAATTACTTTAATGTTGCTTGGTTTATGGCTATTTAGTTTACAAAGACAATACATCACCTTAAATATTACTAAATAGCCCTACTTGACCAATTCGACTCTCGAAATCTTGAATGTTATGAAATCCGACTTTCACTTTTGCGTTTGTGTATTAACCCTAAATAAAGTGTGAACCTTTAGAAGAAAGCCGCCCAGTCCAGTATGTTTTGTTGGCAAAATGTATTATATAATTATTATTATACCATTTATACCTACTTTTCATTTTTTTTATCATTATCCTTATTGTATTGTCGTTTTCGTTCAGTGTCTTGCGGCGATTGAGTGTGTTAGTAAAGTAAATCTGGGATATTGAATCAAACAAACGAACGGAATTCCAATAACTCATTTCACAGTTGTTTTGATACAAAATCCTACTGCTTTTGAGTTATTCTTATGCTCTGTTCAATTCAATCAAAAATCAAAAGTTGAATAATCACACAATCAGTTCAAAAACTACACATTAGTGCAGTAAGAGTAGACCTCAATTGTAAGAATAATTGTAGGTGAAATGCTTATTATTATTATTATTATTATTATTATTATTATTATTATTATTATTATTTATTTATTTATTTATTTATTTATTTATTTCATTGGGACATATGGAAAGCGCTGAGGTTTTTTTAAAGCCAACCCCGGCACCGTTTCCCTTTCAAAGAACAAGGATCATATCTTTACCCTATCTAGACCGAGACTTTTTTTTTTCGCCTCCAGGGGCCCGGGGTTGGGGGAAGTAGGGGATTCCCCTCCATAAGTTCGCAAGTATTAAAGATATGATAATGAGGCTTGAAGGATAGCTAGTACGTCCAAAACTGTTTCTTTTAAGGTCCACAACGGAAAATAATGACGTCACATAATGACGTAATTACGTCAAGGTTGCCAAATGGCGACCATCTTGGATCCGACATCTTGCATTTCAGGATATCCCCAAAACTAATAAAAGAACACTAATGTGAGCTAAAAACATAAAAGATACATTAAGAAAAATATTTTTTCTTGATTTTGAAAGGGGATTTTTTTTTTAAAAAAGTGCCTGTCAAACATTAGTTCCCATGATAACATCAAATTCAATGAACACTAATCGACCGCGTCAAATAATCCTCAGAAAATTTCGTTGAAAAGTTTGGAAGTTTCATGACGTTTGCTCTAAAATAATAAAAAAAAAGCTTATTAAGATTGAAATTCACAGCGTGCAGAATAACTCCCCCCCTCCCCCCGGTCTAGAAAGGGTTAGGTATTGTATCTTAGAAATAGACTGTTGTTAGTCCAACAGTTGCTTTTAGTCGAGAAACACTATTTGGGATAGATCTTAACTTAAGAGGACTTCATGAGTCTTGTAACCGATCACCAAATACATAAATGTAAAATGGGCTTTAAAATACAATAGATCCTAATCGACCTCAATCGCTAGATAACGTTGCCTAGTGATATGCAAGCAAGAAAATTAAAACCGGAATTTTTTATTGAGTTGAGTTGTTGAACTACTCGAACATAATCAAACTAATGCTTTACTTTCGTTCAATTTCCTTCAATTGTGTGCGGAAATCGAAAAATACTCACTTAAGCGCACATTCACCTTGAGTAAGTTTTTTATAATTCCATTCAGGGAACAAAAAAACCCGATGTATTTGCAATTGAGCAACCAAGGGTTTGGAAATCGAAAGTTATATTAAGTTAGATTGACGAAATGTTTAGGCGAATCCTGGTTTTGTTGAATTATGCTCGGCAGTTAATTTAATCGTACGATTATGTTCGATCAAGTTATATTGAGTTCTGTTACAAAATGCTCTATTTCATATGCTGGCAAGAAAATCTCACCTTTTCCTTTCCATCGGCATCTTTATAACTCGTCCATAAATTTCCGTCAGATGAGTAGGACAACTTGAAGTCTGTTGTCCATTCATCGCCGTCTCTGTCTCCCTGTGTTGCAATAGCACAAACTTGAATTCTTTTGCCGAGATCAACTTGCAGCCAGTCGTCATTTCTATCGGCTTTTTCTGCACACCAGCCATCACCCCTGTTTCCATTGAGTCGACCGTAAGCTGGTTTGTGACCAGTGCCATATTGTGAAGAGGCTGTGAGCTGACTATCAGGAATTTTTGATGAGTCGTATATTCCTACAGGCTCCATGTTTCGGCAGGCCTCTGTCTCGACTAAATTGTAACACGTAAAAAAATGCTTTAGCGTAATACGTACTCAGAGCTTAAAACTATAAATACCAAAAACATAACTCTTCGTGTATTATTGAGGTAGTATTTTTCAACATTTTTCACCTTTTTGTTATAACAAAATCTAAAAAGCATCAGATTAAAAATGTGATGTACCAAGAATAACACTGAAGAGCTTTCTATAGAGTTAAAACTGTACAGTAATAAAAACTCACCAAACACCTCCACTCTAAGACAGTTCCAGGTATGTCGTTTAAATGGATGGAATCGAATGTATCTTGTTTTCACTGGCACTGGTAGCACATGAGTGTCAATGGTGTAACTCTCGCCTGACCTGTGAAATTCCTTTAAATATACAACAGCTAAGATTTAAAAATGTTGTTTTTTTGTTTTTTGTTGTTGCTGTTGTCGTTGTTGTTGATGTTGTTGTTGTTGTTGTTGTTGTTGTTGTTGTTGTTGTTGTTGTTGTTGTCCTTATTCTTCTTCTTCATGTCTGTCATATGAGGTCACCCTAATTTGCTTATACCATTTTTTACTGGGACTTCGACTGAAGGAGTGGAAACGGTTAAAAGATGTATTTACCTTATAAAATAAAGGGTCTGGCTGGGAGATGTGTTAGTGTAAAGGATATTGTGATTGTGAATCGTTCTTACAGGAGCGAAATTCTAGTCTTGTATCATGGCTTATTTGGATTTATTTCTACATGTCTGACGTGTGGTTCTTAAGACCTCTGTTTTCTGTGCGGAACGTACGACTGCAGTTGGTATGATTGTTTGTTTACCTCATTTGTTGTTGATAAGTTGTCAGTTTTTGTCGTTCCCAAAATAATTACTTTAATGTTGCTTGGTTTATGGCTATTTAGTTTACAAAGACAATACATCACCTTAAAAAATTACTAAATAGCCCTACTTGGCCAATTCGACTCTCGAAATCTTGTATGTTATGAAATCCGACTTTTACTTTTGCTTTTGTGTATTAACCTTAAATTAAGTGTGAATCTTTAGAAGAAAGCCGCTCAGTCCAGTATGTTTTGTTGGCAAAATGTATTATATATTATATAATGTCATTTATACCTACTTTACATTTTTTTTTATCATTATCCTTATTGTATTGTCGTTTTCGTTCAGTGTCTTGCGGCGATTGAGTGTGTTAGTAAAGTAAATCTGGGATATTGAATCAAACGAACGAACGGAATTCCAATAACTCATTTCACAGTTGTTTTGATACAAAATCCTACTGCTTTTGAGTTATTCTTATGCTCTGTTCAATTCAATCAAAAATCAAAATTTGAATAACCACACAATCAGTTCAAAAACTACACATTAGTGCAGTAAGAGTAGACCTCAATTGTAAGAATAATTGCAGGTGAAATGTTTATTATTATTATTATTGTTGTTATTATTATTATTATTATTATTATTATTATTATTATTATTATTATTATTATTATTATTATTATTGTTATTATTTATTTATTTATTTATTTATTTCATTGGGACATATGGAAAGCGCTGAGGTTTTTATAAAGCCAACCCCGGAACCGCTTCCCTTTCAAAGAACAAGGGTCATACCTTTACCCTATCTAGACCGAGACTTTTTTTTTTGCCCCCAGGGGCCCGGGGTGGGGGACGTAGGGGATTCCCCTCCATAAGTTCGCAAGTATTAAAGATATGATAATGAGGCTTGAAGGATAGCTAGTACGTACAAAACTGTTTCTTTTGAGGTCCACAACGGAAAATAATGACGTGACATAATGACGTTATTACGTCATGATTGCCAAATGGCGACCATCTTGGATCCGACATCTTGCATTTCAGGATATCCCCAAAACTAATAAAAAAACACTAATGTTGGCTAAAAACATAAAAGATACATTAAGAAAAATATTTTTTCTTGATTTTGAAAGGGGATTTTTTGAAAAAAGTGCCTGTCAAACATTAGTTCTCATGGTAATATCAAATTCAATGAACACTAATCGACCACGTCAAATAATCCTCAGATAATTTCGTTGAAAAGTTTGGAAGTTTCATGACGTTTGCTCTATAATAATAATAAAAAAGCTTATTAAGATTGAAATTCGCAGCGTGCAGAATAACTCCCCCCCCCCCCCCCCGGTCTAGAAAGGGTAAAGTATTGTAAACTTTTTATAATTCCATTCAGTGAACCAAAATAAAAACCCTGATGTATTTGCAATTGAGCAATCAAGGGTTTGGAAATCGAAAGTTACATTAAGTTATATTAACGAAATTTTTAGGCGAATCCTGGTTTTGTTGTATTATGGTCGACAGTTGAATTTAATCGTACGATTATGTTTGATCTAGTTAGATTAAGTTCGGTTAACGAATGCTCTATTTCATATGCTGGCAAGAAAATCTCACCTTTTCCTTTCCATCGGCATCTTTATAACTCGTCCACGAATTTCCGTCAGATGAGTAGGACAACTTGAAGTCTGTTGTCCATTCATCGCCGTCTCTGTCTCCCTGTGTTGCAACAGCACAAACTTGAATTGTTTTTCCGAGATCAACTTGCAGCCAGTCGTCATTTCTATCGGCTTTTTCTGCACACCAGCCATCACCCCTGTTTCCATTGAGTCGACCGTAAGCTGGTTTGTGACGAGTGCCATATTGTGAAGAGGCTGTGAGCTGACTATCAGGAATTTTTGTTGAGTCGTATATTCCTACAGGCTTTGTGCTTCGGCAAGTTCCTGTGTCGATTGTAAGACATAAAAGAATGATTGTCGTAATATGTACTTATAGCTCCAAACTTTAAACAAACAATACATAACTCTCGTTTATTTTTTAGCTTAATACTTTTTCACAATGTGGCAAACAAAATTCTAAGTTCTTATTCTTTTATTTACCTTTCTTGTTATAACAAAATCTAAAAAGGATCATGGATTAAAAATGTGATGTACGAAAAACAAGTATAACCCTTCTGAGCATTCGATAGAGTTAAACATGCATAATATTATGTGATAATCCAAAGGTTTCATGTCGAACTGTTAATGCTGTTAAAGTTATGGAATACGACCCATTCCATCCCCCTCCCCACTGGGGCGGCATTGTTAAGTAAATGGGATCAAGATATTTTGAAAAGACGTGGTGGCTGTTCAGACTTTTTTCAGCGATTACCCATTAATTAGGACCATTGCCCACATTTATAAACATGCCCTGGTTGATTTGATGACGTTGTGATGTCAATACAGATTGGTTATAATTACAAGGTGTTGTCAAAGTTGTTTTCAACTAATCGCTGCAAAGAATATTAGTTTGCTGAACGGCAAAACGTAATATGGAATAATCCCTGAGTAAATTGTCAAAGAGCTTTCAATATCCTTCTAGCAGTTCCAAACATCTTGTATGAACCGACGGTGTAATAGCAGTGTTTCGAAACATGTAGGGCACGTGGCTTCTCAGCGGCATCAACCATAAATGGTCATATATGTTACAAAGGGCAAACATTTTACAACTGAACTGTGAATGACTCTCTTACCTGCATTGACTTTGCCAGCTGGGTTTGTGGCTGCGGCCCATAAACATGCCATTAACAATAACAATCTAGCACAGGTGTACATCTTGCCTAAAAAAACGCAATCAAACAAACTCGTATAAAGAAGACATGGTCGAATCTTGATTTTGATGGTACAGCACAGAACTGTAACAACATTAACTTTACTTTTAATAAGTAGTCAAAATACCAATGGATATCCTTGCCAAATAGGCGGACAAGCGCATGGAGACCTTTCCTTCTAAATCCACTTAATTATTCATAAGCCGGTTGACCTATCACATGGTCGATAATACATCACGTGCAGTGACTTTACTCGATAAACCTCTTCTTCATTGGTATGCGGTGTGTTATTAGCTGATAAAACACTCCTCATTAGTATGCGGAGTTTTTCTCGTATGCTAATTCCAAACGTTCATAAAAGCATAATTGTTATGAGAGACTGGCACCACGAGAGGCTGCACATGGTGGACGTGCTTCTTTGAGCTCTGCGGCTCTCTGAAATAAAACATGGGATAACAGCAGGAGAATGACGGAGACTAGCCGGACTGTACGTAAAAGAAGTGATCTTAGTAGTGCCAGCAGCGAAGAATCTATAAAATCTCCAAACGCAAAGCGATTTAATGAAGAAAATTCAGCGACTATGGGAGACGTTGCACGTGGCGTTCAGTCTGGCCAAAACTTAACACTGGCAACGATCTGGGAGGTGGTGAAAATAATTGACATTAATACCAACTTAATGCTGGACGAACAGAAAACTTTGAAAAGAAATTATGAAGAACTATGAGCTAGTTTAGAGTTCACACAAGCAAGGGTCGACTCTGTGGTGAAAGAGAATGAGTAGCTAAAGAACAAGTTGAACAAGTGTCAAACAAACTACGCTAGTCTACAGCAGAAAGCCTAGACTTGGAGAATAAGCTAGAAGCTAGCAAGGCGCAAAAGCTCTCCTTAGAGGAGAAAGTAAATGAACTTTCAGTAATGCACAACGACCTTGAACAATACACAAGGAAATTTAACTTAGAGATATATGGCATTACCGAAGAAAGCGAAGAAGATACAGAACAGATCATCTTAGACCTTGCGAAATGCTTGAACGTGGACCTGGTACCAGAAGACGTCGATATTTCCCCCGCATGAAAAAAGGTAACATCCAGCCAAGGCCAATAATCGTTAGAATTTCCAATTACTATAGTAAAGAAAGAATGTATCATAATCGCCGTAAGCTGCGCAGAGTAAATGTTCGTAGTCTTTGCGAGGCGCAGAAAGAGTGTACATAAACGAAAATCTGACGGCTCAAAGGGCAAGTGTATTCAAGAAAGTGCGAGAAAGGAAGTGTCTTCACGAAGAATGGCGCGTTTGGACTCTTGACAGAAAGATTTACGTCAAAACAGATCCCGCAAGCACTGCAATAATTAAAATACAACTTCTTAAAGATCTCGAAAAGCTTTAGATTTCAAGTACACGAATAATATTTAGATCAATTCTTTCGTCAATTCTTCCCTGCCTGCATGACATTGTTTGAAACTATATTAGTTTTTTTGTATCCCAACAAGTCATGTTTTTTTTCTCTCATTTGAGTACGATCTCGGGTTAGAAATTTGCATTCGATTTTCGGTGGAACTGCTTAACCCCAGGAGACAGAATTATTTTATACCATTGTGATTGTTGTTGATAGTGTTACTAGCTCTGTATTGTGTTACACTATCTATTCTTTGATTAGTAGCTTGTTTGTAATTAACTTTACTTGTTATTTACTCTTCTTGCTGTCAATTCTAGCTTATTATTGCTGCTTGTGTTGCGGTTTTTTTTTCTCTCCTAGGTTGATATGTCTAGTCTTTTGAAAATAATTAGTCTTAATGTTAGGGGGTGACGTAATCAAACCAAACGAAGAGGAATTTTTTCATATTTAGAAAACCAAAAGGCGACTCTATATTGTCTTCAGGAAACCTTTTCACAGAAAAAGGATGAGAATATCTGGTCTGCAGAAAAAGGAGGACAAACTTTATTTGCTCATGGGTCAGGACACTCAAGGGGAGTATGTATCCTTTTGAAATCTAACGCTCCTTTCAGTCTTCATATTATTTACAGTGATCCAAATGGTAGATACATTATAGCTAAACTTAAAGTGGGTGATGAAGAACTTTTTGTGGCCAATGTCTATGCACCAAACCAGCACAATAAAAAATTGACTTTTATTAAAAACTTAGTACCTGATCTTATAGCTAAAACAGATATTACAAAATTAATAATCATAGGAGATTGGAATTGTACTTTAATGCCAAAAGATAAAGCAGGTGGCCTTCCTTGGAGAGAAACAGAATATAGAAACTCGATCATTAGCCTTATGAAGGAATTTGGCCTAAATGATATTTATCGCAAACTTCATCCGAACACTAGAGCTTTTACTTACGAGTCCAAAAGCTTAAAGCTGAAATCGAGAATTGATTATTTTTTTATCTCCAACCCAATGACTGCTAATGTGAAAAACGCGGAAAGCCGAGCGTCTATTGCCCCTGATCACAGGGCAACTTTTTTATCTCTAGAAATTCAAGGAGATTTCAAACGGGGCCCAGGCTCCTGGAAATTTAACAACCAGCTGTTGGAGGACGAAAATTACCTTCAACTTGTGAACAGGACATATCCAGAAATTTTAGAAAAGTATAAAGATCTTGAAAATAAACGATTACTTTGGGAAATGATTAAAATGGAAATTCGTGCCTCCACTATTACCTACTCCAAGAATAAAAGGAGGGAAACAAAACAAAGAGAAATAGAATTGCAAAATGAAATCAACGAACTAGACCGGAAAATATGTAACGATAATTGCCTTGATACAAATACTTTAAATAAATATGAAGAAGCTAAAAAACAACTGAAAGATTTGTATGACATGAAAGGGAGAGAGATAATGTTTCGCTCCAAATCTCGCTGGATTGAGCAGGGAGAAAGCCTACAAAATATTTCTTTAATTTAGAAAAGAAAAAATATGAAAAGAAAGTAATCAAGGAACTAAAAACTGAGAATCCTGCTGAGCCATTAACCAATATCAAGGACAGAGGTAACAAAATTGAGGAACACTTTACACAGCTTTTGAGTCGTCAAATAGTGGAAGATGAAACCATGAATGAAGTTAACTTCGACTCATTTGTGGAAGAGCTAGAGATCCTTAAGCTAACAAAGGAAGAACAAGATCTTATGGAACACGACTTATCAATTGAAGAAATCAAAAATTCTATAAAACATTTTCAAAAGAGTAAGACTCTGGGTGATGATGGCTTTCCTGTTGAATTTTATGAAACCTTCATGGAACTAATTGGACCCAACTTACTAGACTCCTATAACAAAGCCTTTCAAGAAAACAAACTCTCGATTTCGCAACGAAGAGGAATCATTACTCTAATCCCCAAGGGCGATGAGAACTTAAACGACTTAAGAAATTGACGAACCATTACTCTTCTTAATATCGATTATAAAATTCTTGCAAGAATTATAGCAATGCGTATGGAGCCTTTCTTGCCAAAGCTAATTTACCCCGACCAAACTGGCTTTATTAAAGGAAGGTACATAGGGCAAAATATTAGGCTTTTAAATGACTTAATGTCTTACACCGAAAGCAATAAAATCTCCGGTATCTTTCTTTTTGTAGACCTTGAAAAGGCTTTTGATTCTCTAGAATGAAATTTTTTGCGTAGGGCTCTAAACGCTTTTAACTTTGGTCCAGCCATTAGAAAATGGATTACAATCCTCTACAACGATGTCGAAAGTGGAGTGATCAATGGGGGCTATATGACCAACTACTTTAAAACATCTAGAGGGGTACGGCAAGGCTGTCCGCTCAGCCCATTTTTATTTATTCTTTCTGTAGAATTGTTAGTGCTGAAACTCCGCTATATTCCAGAGTGCAAAGGTATTTCTCTTCCAAATTCTCAAGAAGTGAAGCTATCTCAATTTGCCGATGACACAACACTCATTTTAAGTGATATAGACTCCCTTAAAGCATCTTTGCATCATATTAACAGCTTCGGAGAAATATTAGGTCTTAAATTAAATGTTACAAAGACAAAAGCTATGTGGATTGTATCAAAGAAAGGGTGCAAGAATAAGATAATGAACTTCGCACCTATAAGAGAACCTATAAAAATCCTTGGTGCATATATATCATACGACCAACAGAAAACTAATGAGGCCAATTTTTTTAGCAGAATTCAAAAAATGAAGACTAATTTGAATATTCGAACGCTCTTGGCGAAAAAAATCGGAGTATCCCAGTTGATATACACTGTTTCGATGCTTACTGTTCCTGAAAATGTTATTCAAAAAACGCAAGCCAAACTCTTTGCTTTCCTGTGGTGTGAAAGCTTGGAATCAACTTTTCCCTGATTAGTTTGTCTCCTGGAAGGCCAACTTTCAAAAGATATACAAAATAACTAAAGACAATAAGTTAAGGCAATTTTTATTTAAGCTTCTGCATAGGATAACTGTTACCAAGCGAGAACTGAAAAGATTTAAAATTACAGCCGACGATCAATGCACTCAATGTTCAAGCCAAGACTCTATACTTCACACCTTTTTGGACTGTCCTATTACGTCCTCAATCTACACTGATATCTTGAAATGGTTCAATAATGTGAGTAACTTAAGGACGGTGCCTACTATTGTTACTGCGCATACGTTCTGCGCATCGCGAGATAACTGAGTTTCCTATGGGCTGATGGGTGGTGCCTACTAATACAAGAATATTTTTGCGCGGTTTAAAACTATACGGCGAGAGCAGAACTTAGCAAATGCTTTTGGTATCTCAAAAGAAAATTGGGGGTAACCATGCATTTTTCAGAGATAATTTAGCCTCAATTTAGGAAAAAATCCCATACATTGCTTTATATTTTGGCGCTTTTTAGAGAAATTGCTGCTTAATTATCTCTGAAAAATGCGTGGTTACCCCCACTTTTCTTTTTGGATTCCAATAGGCCTTGCTAAGATCTGCTTTTCCCGTATAGCCATAAACCACACAAAAATACTTCGGAATTAGTAGGCACCGTCCTTAAAACTTACTCCCCTGAATGAACAGATTCTATTCCATATAAAAGATAAAAAATGCAAACTGACGAATGCCCAAGAATGCAGACTAGATATTCTCCTATTATACACAAAATATTATCTTTACACTTGCAAAACACTTTTTTAAGACACCCAGCTCTGTAGAATTACAGAGGAAAATTGAATGGCAATGGAAACTTGAAAACTGCTCTTCTGTTTGTTAGTACCCCCCCCCCCCCCCCAGTCTTAATAGTTGTAATTTTTATACATATATATACATATTTTCTTTTTGTTAGTGGCTCTTGTATAGTATGCTGTATTGTTATTAGTTGACTTTGTTCTTCATGTGTATTGTTGTGTTGCAAATAAAATTTTAAAAAAAAATTATGAACTCTACTAAAACACCCTTTTCCAGAAATGTTTTTGAAGCCGTTCAAAAAAATACAACAAGGTAGCCGGGTACCTGTAAATCTTTTGTAATTCGACTGTGATTTCACGGTTGCAATGCCATAGAATGGGTGAAAATACCACCAACACATGTCTTCGTGATTCATTTTATGTAAGGGTGGCCCACATCTGAGTTTAATAAATTTCTCAACAAATAACCCATATCTCCTTGCTGTCTTGCCGTGTAGTTTTGGACAACGTCAATTGAAATTAGCAAAGTAAACACAACACTTGTAATACAAGGATAGAAGCCAAAAACTTCAAATTATTTTCCATAATTCAGTGCAAGGAAAATTGAATTGTTCTCTGACACAATAGGCCGTTACGCAAGACTTATCTGTTTAGGGCAAAAACTTTCTTTTGAATTTTTTACCATTTGTTTACTTCGCCTAACTCATGATCAAATGTGCAAAGTAGAAATGGGCGTATTTCCCACTAACGTGCGGTATTTGAGAATAAGTGGAGAACTTTTCTATATTTTGTAAGACAACGAGAGTACGAGACGTCAAACAATCTATGAACACTTGTTACAGGACGTTGAGAATTCCTTAAGGACTTGCAAAAACAAAATCATCCACATCACGTGTCCTTTTCGCAAAAGGCAACAGAACTGAGCTCCTCAAAAATCAAGCAGCCTGCAGGATACGCGAAATTCGACCAAAATTAGCCGAGATCACTGCTTCTTCAGTAAAAGAGCCGGCATTCGTCAAACTAATAAGCGGTTGCTCTACTCTTCATAAGAGCAGGTTATTGCTTTTATTAGTAATAAGGATAAAAGCCCGTTTAAACGCTTTCACCATTTAAACAGCATTCCTTCAACAAAAGTTAAACGGATGTTGGTAAAATCTTCCAGGCAAAAACTGAACCCAGTTTTCAAACGGCTTCAAAGCCATTCAACATTTTCGAGAACATAGGGGATTTTCAATTGATGTTGAGTGAAAGCTCTAATCAATTTTAAAATTGCTTCAACACGCTTTCAACAAGCCTTCAACATTTTTTACACCTTAAACTGAGAAAACCATCAGAGCTCACCTTCGTCAACACAACCAGCTCCTATCACAAACCGATCCATACGCTAGTCCGAAGCGACTTCACCGTTGCTGATCAATACATAGAATATAGTCAACGTTCGCAGTAGACAAAGTCAGTTTCAATCACTCAAGTTATGCTTATTACGTATCATCCGTTCCGTGTAGTTGCCACTAACAATAGCCCCTTCTCGAACAATCAAAACAGGCTTTTATCAAATAACCTAATATTAAATGGAAAACGAAACTGCCTTTAAGAATATATTCATTTTAAGGTCTTCTTCAACACTCTAATAGTTTTATTGAATTCTTACCGTTTCGTTGAATTCAGTAAAAGGAAAATTCGTTCATGCGATATGGTTTCAAGTTTAATTCAAGGTCTTGTTCTTTCTCATAAATATATCCTAGACATCATTGGCTTTTTTATCAGAACGTTGCGTAGATACAAGGTGTGATAAGAGATCGCCTGTGTAGCAATGTAGATGTATTTCTGAGATACCAGTGATATTTCGAAAAATGTGCATCCTTTTCGTGACTCTAGCTTGCGAAAGTCAATGATAATTTTTCGCAATTTCAAACTGGCTGGATGAATTCTGAGTAAATAGAAAGGTCTCCTCAGCGAAAGAAACTTATTTTGCTTGACATCTCCTTAATCTAAGATTTGTTGTGAAATCAGTTTATATGAGCCTGTTTAGCGGTCCCAACATATTTCTCGTTAACCAACGAGTTTCATTGATGGTAGAGATGTGAACATTACAATTAAAGCTTTATAAAATTGACACGAAAGAAAATGTTTCGTAGCAATGATCCGTGTCTCACGCAAATCACTTTTAGCTACGAATTTAACTTCTTGAAACCAGCCACCTATTTCTTGACAATTATTTACAAATATAAATAAACATTTTTACAAATGTCGATTTGTAAACACCAAAATTTATTTGCATTTAGTTTATTATATTCATACCTACTCGCCTCGACTAGCTTTAGCTATTTGCGTGCAGGAATATACCTAACTTGTAACTCTCTTTTTAATAAAATGTTTTTTTTTAATAAGGTGTTGTTATTTTTGTCCAATTTCAAGAAAAAAAATGTTGTAACTTATATTTGCTGGGACTTGCTGTTAAATACTGCAAATTACTCCATCATGTCAAAGTTTGCTCACGATATGGAGTAAATTTATTACAAGTCCGGTCCCTTCTCTGATAATAGGAACAAGGACTTAGTGAGAGCCACATACGCACAACATTTTGAACGATGCAAAAGCTATCATCCACCGATTCGTCAGAATAATTTACTTATCGACGACACAAACATCTATGCTTACAGTATATGGTTGTTTCTTATCGGGTTTTATTTGAATGTTAAGGGAAACCTTTTTAAACGTTTTCATGTAGACGGGGCATAATTAGACACACGAAATTATAACTTGAGCTGCTGGAAACAGTTTTGTCGTTAGAAGCCAACGGTATTCGTCCGCGCAAACTAAATACCTGAGCCTAGCCTGTTTCAAATGCACTAGACCTGTCCAAAATTACTACGCCAAAACTAAAATGTTGAGGGCAAAAATTTGTTTTAGATTTTGTGCCATTTGTTTACTTGGCCTAACTGATAATCAAGTAGGCGAAGTAGAAATGGGCGTATTTCCCACTAACATGCGGTATTTGAGAATAAGTGGAGAACTTTTCTATATTTTGCGAGACAACGAGAGTACGAGACGTCTGTACTTTCTACGAGACACTTGTTACAGGACGTGGAGAACTCCTTAAGGACTTGCAAATACAAAATGATCCACATCCCGTGTCCTTTTCACAAAAAGGAACAAACCGAGCTCCTCAAAAATCAAGCTGCCTGCAGGATCCGTGAAATTCGGCCAAAATTAGCCAAGATCTCTGCTTCTTCAGTAAAAGAGCCGGCATTCGTCACACTACTTAAGTGGTTGCTCTACTCTTCATAAAAGCAAGTTTTTGCTTTTATTACGAATAAGGATAGAGGCCCGTTTAAACGCTTTCAACATTTGAACAACATTCCTTCAACAATAGTTGAACGGATGTTGGTAAAATCTTCCAGGCAAAAACTGAACGTAGTTTTCAAACGGCTTCAACGCCATTCAACATTTTCGAGAACAAAGGAAATGTTCAATCGATGTTGAGTGAAAGCTCTAATCAATTTTAAAATTGATTCAACACGCTTTCAACAAGCCTTCAACATTTTTTACACCCCAAACTGAAAAAACCGTCAGCACTCACCCTCGTCAACACAGCCAACTCTTAAATACAATCCGATCCGTGCGCTAGTCCGAAGCGACTTCACTGTTGCTGATCAACACATGGAATATAGTCAACGTTCGCAGTAGACAAAGTCAGTATCAATCACTCAAGTTATGCTTATTACGTATCAGCCGTTCCGTGTAGTTGCCACTAACAATAGCTCCTTCTCGAACAATCAATACCGGCTTTTATGAAATATCCCAATTTTAAATGGAATACGACACGGCCTTTAAGAATACATTCATCTTGCTGAATTAAATAAAGTTTGCCAGTTCTGTAGAATTTTTCTTTTAAGGTATCATTTAAACGTAATGTTAGCGAAATTACGATGCTTAATATATGCCTGCTTCCCATAAACAGGGGCTGTTCACCTCGAGCATCTTTTATCTGCTGTCGTTTTCAACACTGGAATAGTTTTATTGAATTTTTACCGTTTCGTTGAATTCAGTAAAAGGAAAACTCGTTGATGCGATATGGTTTCCAGTTTAATTGAACGTCTCGTTCTTTCTCATAAATATATCCTAGACATCATTGGATTTTATCAGAACATTGCTTATAAAGATGCAAAGTCGAATAAGAGATCGACTGTGTGGCATTTCTAGAAATGTGCTTCCTTTTCGTGACTTTAGCTTGTGAAAGTCTATGATTATTTTTCCCAATTTCAAACTGGCTGGATGAACTCTGCGTAAAAGAAAATGGTCTCTTTAGCGAAAGAAACTTATTTTTCTCGACATCTCCTTAATCTAAAATTCCTTGTCAAATCACTTGGTTTAGTTGAGCCTGTCAAGCGGTCGCAACATATTACTTGCAAAGCCACGAGTTTCAGTGATTGTAGAGGTGTGAACTTAAATAATCATTTTTACAAATGTCAATTTGTAAGCACCAAAATTTATTTGCATTTAGTTTAATATAGTCATACCTACTCGCCTCGACTAGCTTTAGCTATTTGCGTGTAGGAATATACCTAACTTGTAACTCTCTGTTTTTGATAAAGTGCTGTTGTTGTTCTTTGTTTTTTTTAAATAAAGTGTTGCTATTGTTGTTTAATTTCAAGAAAAAAATGTTGTAACCTTCATTTGCTGGAACTTGCTGTTAAATACTGCAAATTACTCCATCATGTCAAAGTATGCTCACGATATGGAGTAAATTTATTACAAGTCCGGTCCCTTCTCTGATAATAGGAACAAGGACTTAGTGAGAGCCACATACGCACTACATTTTGAACGATGCAAAAGCTATCACCACCGATTCGTTAAAATAACTTACTCATCGACGACACAAACATCTATGCTTAAAGTGTGGTTGTTTCTTATCGGGTTTTATTTCAATATTTACGGAAACGTTTTAAAAGGTTTCATGTGGACGGGGCATAATTAGACACAAGAAATTATAACTTGAGCTGCCCGAAACAGTTTTCTCGTTAGAAGCCTACGGTATTCGCCCACGCAAACCAAATACCTGAGCCTAGCCTGTTTCAAATGCACTAGACGTGTCCAAAATAACTACGACAAGACTAAAATGTTGAGGGCAAAATTTTTTTTTTTGGATTTTGCGCCATTTGTTTACTTTGGCTAACTTATGATCAACTGGCGAAGTAGAAATGGCCGTATTTCCCACTAGCGTTCGGTATTTGAGAGTACGTGGAGCACTTTTCTATATTTTGCGAGACAACGAGGGAACGAGACGTCTATGCTTTCTATGAGACACTTGTTACAAGACGTGGAGAATTCCTTACCGACTTGCAAAAACAAAATGATCCACATCCCGTGTCCTCATTGCAAAAAGCAACAAACCGAGCTCCTCAAAAATCAAGTGGCCTGCAGGATACGTGAAGTTCGACCAAAATTAGCCGAGATCTCTGCTTCTTCAGTAAAAGAACCGGCATTCGTCACACTAGTTAAGCGTTTGCTCTACTCTTTATAAGAGCAGGTTATTGCTTTTATTACGAATAAGGATAGAGGCCCGTTTAAACGCTTTCAACATTTGAACAACATTCCTTCAACAATAGTTGAACGGATGTTGGTAAAATCTTCCAGGCAAAAACTGAACCCAGTTTTCAAACGGCTTCAACTCAATTCAACATTTTCGAGAACAAAGGAAATGTTCAATCGATGTGGAGTGAAAGCTTTAACCAATTTTAAAATTTCTTCAACACGCTTTCAACAAGGCTTCAACATTTTTTACACCTTAAACTAACAAAACAATCAGAGCTCACCTTCGTCAAAAGAACCAGCTCTTATCACAATCCGATCCGTACGCTAGTCCGAAGCGACTTCACTGTTCCTAATCAATACATGGAATATAGCCAACGTTCAGTAGACAAAGTCAGTTTCAATCACTCAAGTTATGCTTATTACGTATCATCCGTTTCGTGTAGTTGCCACTAACAATAGCCTCTTCTCGAACAATCAAAACAGGCTTTTATCAAATAACCCAATATTAAATGGAAAACGAAACTGCCTTTAAGAATACATTCTCTCTGCTGTCGTCTTCAACACTCTAATTGTGTTATTGAATTCTCACCGTTTCGTTGAATTCAGTAAAAGGAAAATTCGTTCATGCGATATGGTTTCCAGTTTAATTCAAGGTCTCGTTCTTTCTCATAAATATATCCTAGACATCATTGGTTTTTATCAGAACATTGCCTAGATAAAAGGTGTGATAAGAGATGGCCTGTGTAGCAATGTAGATGTATTTCTGAGATACCAGTGATATTTCGAAAAATGTGCATCCTTTTCGTGACTCTAGCTTGTGAAAGTCAATGATAATTTTTCGCAATCTCAAACACTCTGCGTAAAAAAAAAAGTCTCCTTAGAGAAAGAAACTTATTTTGCTTCACATCTCCTTAATCTAAAATTTGTTGTGAAATCAGTTTACTTGAGCCTGTTATGCGGTCCCAACATATTTCTCGTTAGTCAACGAGTTTCAGTGATTGTAGTGGTGTGAACATGACAATTAAAGCTTTATCAAATTGACACGAAAAAAATGTTTCGTAGCAATGTTCCGTGTCTCACGGAAATCACTTTTTGCTACAAATTTAACTTCTTAAAACCAGCCACCTATTTCTTGACAATTTATTTACAAATATAAATCATCATTTTTACAAATGTCGATTTGTAAACACCAAAATTTATTTGCATTTAGTTTAATATATTCATACCTACTCGCCTCGACTAGCTTTAGCAATTTGCGTGCAGGAATATACCTAACTTGTAACTCTTTTTTTAATAAAATGTTTTTTTTTTTAATAAGGTGTTGTTATTTTTGTCCAATTTCAAGAAAAAAATGTTGTAACTTTTATTTGCTGGGACTTGCTGTTAAATACTGCAAATTACTCCATCATGTCAAAGTTTGCTCACGATATAGAGTAAATTTATTACAAGTCGGGTCACTTCTCTGATAATAAGAACAAGGACTTAGTGAGAGCCACATACGCACAACATTTTGAGCGATGCAAAAGCTATCATTCACCGATTCGTCAGAATAATTTACTTATCGACGACACAAACATCTATGCTTACAGTATATGGTTGTTTCTTATCGGGTTTTATTTGAATGTTAAGGGAAACCTTTTTAAACGTTTTCATGTGGACGGGGCATAATTAGACACACGAAATTATAACTTGAGCTGCTGGAAACAGTTTTGTCGTTAGAAGCCAACGGTATTCGTCCACGCAAACTAAATACCTGAGCCTAGCCTCTTTCAAATGCACTAGACCTGTCCAAAATTACTACGCTAAAACTAAAATGTTGAGGGCAAAAATTTGTTTTAGATTTTGTGCCATTTGTTTACTTGGCCTAACTGATAATCAAGTGGGCGAAGTAGAAATGGGCGTATTTCCCACTAACGTGCGGTATTTGAGAATAAGTGGAGAACTTTTCTATATTTTGCGAGACAACGAGAGTACGAGACGTCTATACTTTCTACGAGACACTTGTTGCAGGACGTGGAGAATTCCTTAAGGACTTGCAAATACAAAATGATCCACATCCCGTGTCTTTTTCGCAAAAAGGAACAAACCGAGCTCCTCAAAAATCAAGCGGTCTGCAGGATCCGTGAAGTTCGGCCAAAATTAGCCGAGACCTCTGCTTCTTCGGTAAAAGAGCCGGCATTCTTCACACTACTTAAGTGGTTGCTCTACTCTTCATAAAAGCAAGTTATTGCTTTTATTACGAATAAGGATAGAGGCCCGTTTAAACGCTTTCAACATTTGAACAACATTCCTTCAACAATAGTTGAACGGATGTTGGTAAAATCTTCCAGGCAAAAACTGAACGTAGTTTTCAAACGGCTTCAACGCCATTCAACATTTTCGAGAACAAAGAAAATGTTCAATCGATGTTAAGTGAAAGCTCTAATCAATTTAAAATTGATTCAACACGCTTTCAACAAGCCTTCAACATTTTTTACACCCCAAACTGAAAAAACCGTCAGCACTCACCCTCGTCAACACAGCCAACTCTTAAACACAATCCGATCCGTGCGCTAGTCCGAAGCGACTTCACTGTTGCCGATCAACACACGGAATTTATTTAACTTTCGCAATAGACAAAGTCAGTATCAATCATTCAAGTTATGCTTATTACGTATCATCCGTTTCGTGTAGTTGCCACTAACAATAGCTCCTTCTCGAACAATCAATACCGGCTTTTGTGAAATATCCCAATTTTAAATGGAATACGAAACGGCCTTTAAGAATACATTCTCTCTGCTGTCGTCTTCAACACTCTAATAGTTTTATTGAATTCTTACCGTTTCGTTGAATTCAGGAAAAGGAAAATTCCATCATGCGATATGGTTTCCAGTTTAATTCAAGGTCTCGTTCCTTGTTTTTTTATCAGAACATTGCCTAGATACAAGGTGTGATAAGAGATCGCCTGTGCCGCAATGTAGATGTATTTCTGAGATACCAGTGATATTTCGAAAAATGTGCATCCTTTTCGTGACTCTAGCTTGTGAAAGTCAATGATAATTTTTCGCAATTTCAAACTGACTGGATGAACTCTACGTAAAAAAAATGGTCTCCTTAGCGAAAGAAACTTATTTTGCTTGACATCTCCTTAATCTAAAATTTGTTGTAAAATCAGTTTATATGAGCCTGTTAAGCGGTCCCAACATATTTCTCGTTAATCAACAAGTTTCAGTGATTGTAGAGCTGTGAACATGACAATTAAAGCTTTATAAAATTGACACGAAAGAAAATGTTTCGTAGCAATGTTCCGTGTCTCACGGAAATCACTTTTTGCTACGAATTTAACTTCTTGAAACCAGCTACCTATTTCTTGACAATTTATTTACAAATATAAATAATCATTTTTACAAATGTCGATTTGTAAACACCAAAATTTATTTGCATTTAGTTTAATATATTCATATCTACTCGCCTCGACTAGCTTTAGCTATTTGCGTGCAGGAATATACCTAACTTGTAACTCTCTTCTTAATAAACTGGTTTTTTTTTTTAATAAAGTGTTCTTATTTTTGTTTAATTTCAAGAAAAAAATGTTGTAACCTTTATTTGCTGGGACTTGCCGTTAAATACTGCAAATTACTCCATCATGTCAAAGTATGCTCACAATATGGAGTAAATTTATTACAAGTCCGGTCCCTTCTCTGATAATAGGAAACAAGGACTTAGTGAGAGCCACATACGCACTACATTTTGAACGATGCAAAAGCTATCATCCACCGATCCCTTAGAATAATTTACTTATCGACGACACAAACATCTATGCTTAAAGTATGGTTGTTTCTTATCGGGTTTTATTTGAATGTTAAGGGAAACGTTTTCAAACGTTTTCATGTGGACGGCGCATAATTAAACACACGAAATTATAACTTGAGCTGCTGGAAACAGTTTGGTCGTTAGAAGC
This sequence comes from Pavona decussata, assembly GCF_977016875.1. NCBI lineage: Eukaryota > Metazoa > Cnidaria > Anthozoa > Scleractinia > Agariciidae > Pavona > Pavona decussata. Next base: position 62,802 of record NW_028145762.1, on the reverse strand, counting down.
CAACGGTATTCGCCCGCACAAACCAAATACCTGAGCCTAGCCTGTTTCAAATGCACTAGACCTGTCCAAAATTACTACTCCAAAACTAAAATGTTGAGGGCAAAAATTGTTTTTAGATTTTGTGCCATTTGTTTACTTGGCCTAACTGAAAATCAAGTAGGCGAAGTAGAAATGGGCGTATTTCCCACTAACGTGCGGTATTTGAGAATTAGTGGAGAACTTTTCTATATTTTGCGAGACAACGAGAGTAAGAGACGTCTATACTTTCTACGAGACACTTGTTACAGGACGTGGAGAATTCCTTAAGGACTTGCAAATACAAAATGACCCACATCCCGTGTCCTTTTCGCAAAAAGGAACAAACCGAGCTCCTCAAAAATCAAGCGGCCTGCAGGATCCGTGAAATTCGGCCAAAATTAGCCGAGATCTCTTCTTCTTCAGTAAAAGAGCCGGCATTCGTCACACTACTTAAGTGGTTGCTCTACTCTTCATAAAAGCAAGTTTTTGCTTTTATTACGAATAAGGATAGAGGCCCGTTTAAACGCTTTCAACATTTGAACAACATTCCTTCAACAATAGTTGAACGGATGTTCGTAAAATCTTCCAGGCAAAAACTGAACGTAGTTTTCAAACGGCTTCAACGCCATTCAACATTTTCGAGAACAAAGGAAATGTTCAATCGATGTTGAGTGAAAGCTCTAATCAATTTTAAAATTGATTCAACACGCTTTCAACAAGCCTTCAACATTTTTTACACCCCAAACTGAAAAAACCGTCAGCACTCACCCTCGTCAACACAGCCAACTCTTAAATACAATCCGATCCGTGCGCTAGTCCGAAGCGACTTCACTGTTGCTGATCAACACATGGAATATAGTCAACGTTCGCAGTAGACAAAGTCAGTATCAATCACTCAAGTTATGCTTATTACGTATCAGCCGTTCCGTGTAGTTGCCACTAACAATAGCTCCTTCTCGAACAATCAATACCGGCTTTTATGAAATATCCCAATTTTAAATGGAATACGACACGGCCTTTAAGAATACATTCATCTTGCTGAATTAAATAAAGTTTGCCAGTTCTGTAGAATTTTTCTTTTAAGGTATCATTTAAACGTAATGTTAGCGAAATTACGATGCTTAATATATGCCTGCTTCCCATAAACAGGGGCTGTTCACCTCGAGCATCTTTTATCTGCTGTCGTTTTCAACACTGGAATAGTTTTATTGAATTTTTACCGTTTCGTTGAATTCAGTAAAAGGAAAACTCGTTGATGCGATATGGTTTCCAGTTTAATTGAACGTCTCGTTCTTTCTCATAAATATATCCTAGACATCATTGGATTTTATCAGAACATTGCTTATAAAGATGCAAAGTCGAATAAGAGATCGACTGTGTGGCATTTCTAGAAATGTGCTTCCTTTTCGTGACTTTAGCTTGTGAAAGTCTATGATTATTTTTCCCAATTTCAAACTGGCTGGATGAACTCTGCGTAAAAGAAAATGGTCTCTTTAGCGAAAGAAACTTATTTTTCTCGACATCTCCTTAATCTAAAATTCCTTGTCAAATCACTTGGTTTAGTTGAGCCTGTCAAGCGGTCGCAACATATTACTTGCAAAGCCACGAGTTTCAGTGATTGTAGAGGTGTGAACTTAAATAATCATTTTTACAAATGTCAATTTGTAAGCACCAAAATTTATTTGCATTTAGTTTAATATAGTCATACCTACTCGCCTCGACTAGCTTTAGCTATTTGCGTGTAGGAATATACCTAACTTGTAACTCTCTGTTTTTGATAAAGTGCTGTTGTTGTTCTTTGTTTTTTTTAAATAAAGTGTTGCTATTGTTGTTTAATTTCAAGAAAAAAATGTTGTAACCTTCATTTGCTGGAACTTGCTGTTAAATACTGCAAATTACTCCATCATGTCAAAGTATGCTCACGATATGGAGTAAATTTATTACAAGTCCGGTCCCTTCTCTGATAATAGGAACAAGGACTTAGTGAGAGCCACATACGCACTACATTTTGAACGATGCAAAAGCTATCACCACCGATTCGTTAAAATAACTTACTCATCGACGACACAAACATCTATGCTTAAAGTGTGGTTGTTTCTTATCGGGTTTTATTTCAATATTTACGGAAACGTTTTAAAAGGTTTCATGTGGACGGGGCATAATTAGACACAAGAAATTATAACTTGAGCTGCCCGAAACAGTTTTCTCGTTAGAAGCCTACGGTATTCGCCCACGCAAACCAAATACCTGAGCCTAGCCTGTTTCAAATGCACTAGACGTGTCCAAAATAACTACGACAAGACTAAAATGTTGAGGGCAAAATTTTTTTTTTTGGATTTTGCGCCATTTGTTTACTTTGGCTAACTTATGATCAACTGGCGAAGTAGAAATGGCCGTATTTCCCACTAGCGTTCGGTATTTGAGAGTACGTGGAGCACTTTTCTATATTTTGCGAGACAACGAGGGAACGAGACGTCTATGCTTTCTATGAGACACTTGTTACAAGACGTGGAGAATTCCTTACCGACTTGCAAAAACAAAATGATCCACATCCCGTGTCCTCATTGCAAAAAGCAACAAACCGAGCTCCTCAAAAATCAAGTGGCCTGCAGGATACGTGAAGTTCGACCAAAATTAGCCGAGATCTCTGCTTCTTCAGTAAAAGAACCGGCATTCGTCACACTAGTTAAGCGTTTGCTCTACTCTTTATAAGAGCAGGTTATTGCTTTTATTACGAATAAGGATAGAGGCCCGTTTAAACGCTTTCAACATTTGAACAACATTCCTTCAACAATAGTTGAACGGATGTTGGTAAAATCTTCCAGGCAAAAACTGAACCCAGTTTTCAAACGGCTTCAACTCAATTCAACATTTTCGAGAACAAAGGAAATGTTCAATCGATGTGGAGTGAAAGCTTTAACCAATTTTAAAATTTCTTCAACACGCTTTCAACAAGGCTTCAACATTTTTTACACCTTAAACTAACAAAACAATCAGAGCTCACCTTCGTCAAAAGAACCAGCTCTTATCACAATCCGATCCGTACGCTAGTCCGAAGCGACTTCACTGTTCCTAATCAATACATGGAATATAGCCAACGTTCAGTAGACAAAGTCAGTTTCAATCACTCAAGTTATGCTTATTACGTATCATCCGTTTCGTGTAGTTGCCACTAACAATAGCCTCTTCTCGAACAATCAAAACAGGCTTTTATCAAATAACCCAATATTAAATGGAAAACGAAACTGCCTTTAAGAATACATTCTCTCTGCTGTCGTCTTCAACACTCTAATTGTGTTATTGAATTCTCACCGTTTCGTTGAATTCAGTAAAAGGAAAATTCGTTCATGCGATATGGTTTCCAGTTTAATTCAAGGTCTCGTTCTTTCTCATAAATATATCCTAGACATCATTGGTTTTTATCAGAACATTGCCTAGATAAAAGGTGTGATAAGAGATGGCCTGTGTAGCAATGTAGATGTATTTCTGAGATACCAGTGATATTTCGAAAAATGTGCATCCTTTTCGTGACTCTAGCTTGTGAAAGTCAATGATAATTTTTCGCAATTTCAAACACTCTGCGTAAAAAAAAAAGTCTCCTTAGAGAAAGAAACTTATTTTGCTTCACATCTCCTTAATCTAAAATTTGTTGTGAAATCAGTTTACTTGAGCCTGTTATGCGGTCCCAACATATTTCTCGTTAGTCAACGAGTTTCAGTGATTGTAGTGGTGTGAACATGACAATTAAAGCTTTATCAAATTGACACGAAAAAAATGTTTCGTAGCAATGTTCCGTGTCTCACGGAAATCACTTTTTGCTACAAATTTAACTTCTTAAAACCAGCCACCTATTTCTTGACAATTTATTTACAAATATAAATCATCATTTTTACAAATGTCGATTTGTAAACACCAAAATTTATTTGCATTTAGTTTAATATATTCATACCTACTCGCCTCGACTAGCTTTAGCAATTTGCGTGCAGGAATATACCTAACTTGTAACTCTTTTTTTAATAAAATGTTTTTTTTTTTAATAAGGTGTTGTTATTTTTGTCCAATTTCAAGAAAAAAATGTTGTAACTTTTATTTGCTGGGACTTGCTGTTAAATACTGCAAATTACTCCATCATGTCAAAGTTTGCTCACGATATAGAGTAAATTTATTACAAGTCGGGTCACTTCTCTGATAATAAGAACAAGGACTTAGTGAGAGCCACATACGCACAACATTTTGAGCGATGCAAAAGCTATCATTCACCGATTCGTCAGAATAATTTACTTATCGACGACACAAACATCTATGCTTACAGTATATGGTTGTTTCTTATCGGGTTTTATTTGAATGTTAAGGGAAACCTTTTTAAACGTTTTCATGTGGACGGGGCATAATTAGACACACGAAATTATAACTTGAGCTGCTGGAAACAGTTTTGTCGTTAGAAGCCAACGGTATTCGTCCACGCAAACTAAATACCTGAGCCTAGCCTCTTTCAAATGCACTAGACCTGTCCAAAATTACTACGCTAAAACTAAAATGTTGAGGGCAAAAATTTGTTTTAGATTTTGTGCCATTTGTTTACTTGGCCTAACTGATAATCAAGTGGGCGAAGTAGAAATGGGCGTATTTCCCACTAACGTGCGGTATTTGAGAATAAGTGGAGAACTTTTCTATATTTTGCGAGACAACGAGAGTACGAGACGTCTATACTTTCTACGAGACACTTGTTGCAGGACGTGGAGAATTCCTTAAGGACTTGCAAATACAAAATGATCCACATCCCGTGTCTTTTTCGCAAAAAGGAACAAACCGAGCTCCTCAAAAATCAAGCGGTCTGCAGGATCCGTGAAGTTCGGCCAAAATTAGCCGAGACCTCTGCTTCTTCGGTAAAAGAGCCGGCATTCTTCACACTACTTAAGTGGTTGCTCTACTCTTCATAAAAGCAAGTTATTGCTTTTATTACGAATAAGGATAGAGGCCCGTTTAAACGCTTTCAACATTTGAACAACATTCCTTCAACAATAGTTGAACGGATGTTGGTAAAATCTTCCAGGCAAAAACTGAACGTAGTTTTCAAACGGCTTCAACGCCATTCAACATTTTCGAGAACAAAGAAAATGTTCAATCGATGTTAAGTGAAAGCTCTAATCAATTTAAAATTGATTCAACACGCTTTCAACAAGCCTTCAACATTTTTTACACCCCAAACTGAAAAAACCGTCAGCACTCACCCTCGTCAACACAGCCAACTCTTAAACACAATCCGATCCGTGCGCTAGTCCGAAGCGACTTCACTGTTGCCGATCAACACACGGAATTTATTTAACTTTCGCAATAGACAAAGTCAGTATCAATCATTCAAGTTATGCTTATTACGTATCATCCGTTTCGTGTAGTTGCCACTAACAATAGCTCCTTCTCGAACAATCAATACCGGCTTTTGTGAAATATCCCAATTTTAAATGGAATACGAAACGGCCTTTAAGAATACATTCTCTCTGCTGTCGTCTTCAACACTCTAATAGTTTTATTGAATTCTTACCGTTTCGTTGAATTCAGGAAAAGGAAAATTCCATCATGCGATATGGTTTCCAGTTTAATTCAAGGTCTCGTTCCTTGTTTTTTTATCAGAACATTGCCTAGATACAAGGTGTGATAAGAGATCGCCTGTGCCGCAATGTAGATGTATTTCTGAGATACCAGTGATATTTCGAAAAATGTGCATCCTTTTCGTGACTCTAGCTTGTGAAAGTCAATGATAATTTTTCGCAATTTCAAACTGACTGGATGAACTCTACGTAAAAAAAATGGTCTCCTTAGCGAAAGAAACTTATTTTGCTTGACATCTCCTTAATCTAAAATTTGTTGTAAAATCAGTTTATATGAGCCTGTTAAGCGGTCCCAACATATTTCTCGTTAATCAACAAGTTTCAGTGATTGTAGAGCTGTGAACATGACAATTAAAGCTTTATAAAATTGACACGAAAGAAAATGTTTCGTAGCAATGTTCCGTGTCTCACGGAAATCACTTTTTGCTACGAATTTAACTTCTTGAAACCAGCTACCTATTTCTTGACAATTTATTTACAAATATAAATAATCATTTTTACAAATGTCGATTTGTAAACACCAAAATTTATTTGCATTTAGTTTAATATATTCATATCTACTCGCCTCGACTAGCTTTAGCTATTTGCGTGCAGGAATATACCTAACTTGTAACTCTCTTCTTAATAAACTGGTTTTTTTTTTTAATAAAGTGTTCTTATTTTTGTTTAATTTCAAGAAAAAAATGTTGTAACCTTTATTTGCTGGGACTTGCCGTTAAATACTGCAAATTACTCCATCATGTCAAAGTATGCTCACAATATGGAGTAAATTTATTACAAGTCCGGTCCCTTCTCTGATAATAGGAAACAAGGACTTAGTGAGAGCCACATACGCACTACATTTTGAACGATGCAAAAGCTATCATCCACCGATCCCTTAGAATAATTTACTTATCGACGACACAAACATCTATGCTTAAAGTATGGTTGTTTCTTATCGGGTTTTATTTGAATGTTAAGGGAAACGTTTTCAAACGTTTTCATGTGGACGGCGCATAATTAAACACACGAAATTATAACTTGAGCTGCTGGAAACAGTTTGGTCGTTAGAAGCCAACGGTATTCGCCCGCACAAACCAAATACCTGAGCCTAGCCTGTTTCAAATGCACTAGACCTGTCCAAAATTACTACTCCAAAACTAAAATGTTGAGGGCAAAAATTGTTTTTAGATTTTGTGCCATTTGTTTACTTGGCCTAACTGAAAATCAAGTAGGCGAAGTAGAAATGGGCGTATTTCCCACTAACGTGCGGTATTTGAGAATTAGTGGAGAACTTTTCTATATTTTGCGAGACAACGAGAGTAAGAGACGTCTATACTTTCTACGAGACACTTGTTACAGGACGTGGAGAATTCCTTAAGGACTTGCAAATACAAAATGACCCACATCCCGTGTCCTTTTCGCAAAAAGGAACAAACCGAGCTCCTCAAAAATCAAGCGGCCTGCAGGATCCGTGAAATTCGGCCAAAATTAGCCGAGATCTCTTCTTCTTCAGTAAAAGAGCCGGCATTCGTCACCTTACTTAAGCGGTTGCTCTACCCTTCATAAAAGCAAGTTATTGCTTTTATTACGAATAAGGATAGAGGCCCGTTTAAACGCTTTCAACATTTAAACAGCATTCCTTCAACAAAAGTTGAACAGAGTTGATTAAATCTTCCAGGCAAAAACTGAACGGAGTTTTTAAACGGCTTCAACGCCATGCAACATTTTCGAGAACAAAGGGGATTTTCAATTGATGTTGAGTGAAAGCTTTAACCAACTTTTAAATTGCCTCAACACGCTTTTAACAAGCCTTCAACATTTTTTACACCATAACTAAGAAAACCATCAGAGCTCACCTTCGTCAACACAACCAGCTCCTATCACAATCCGATCCATGCGCTAGCCCGAAGCGACATCACCGTTGCTGATCAATACATAGAATATAGTCAACGTTCAGTAGACAAAGTCAGTTTCAATCACTCAAGTTGTGCTTATTACGTATCATCCGTTTCGTGTAGTTGCCACTAACAATAGTCTTTTCTCGAACGGTTCGGCGCATGCGCGAGCGACAACGTAAGCGCTGTCAAGCCAATTGTTTTTGGATGGGGGTCGGCCGATTTTCTTCAAACTTTCACCATTTAATGTCTGTCCGAAATGATAATGAATGATGCTATTTAGCAATTCTCCTGCTGTTGCGTTTCGTAGTTTCGTAGTTCCTGGTTTTGACCCTCACTGACCCTGATGTCACGCAAAATATATGCAGAATTTGAAGGTCAATAAGATATATTTCGCGTCATTTCTGGGGACTCATATCGATTGTTTGTATTGTTTACGGTCTAAAAAACGTTGTTAACGGAAAATATCCCGACTTAACATAAAAACTTATTTTTTTTTATAGAATTTTGCAATTTCCCTGCGATCGCGAAAATGTCTTGGGCCAAATGTGAGGCAATTTCGAAACTGTTTTTCTCAGAGGCGCGGCGTTCCTTTCCGAAAATTTCAAGATATTTTTTAAGCCAAACATCTGTTCTCCCAAAATCAGCAAACTCTAACTTGAGCCATTAAAATGCGTTTGCATGAGCCACGCTCGAAGTCAAAGATGACTCGGTATTTTTGCTAATAAAGTTCCACAGCGGGTTTTTCTTTATTTCATCTTCTTCTTCTCTTTTTTTACCTTTTTGTTTTGGGATAAGCTTGATGAAACTATCCTAACTCTCAGAGGTAGAACTTCCCAGGAAAATTTAGTTGAGTGTCGCTTTGGGCAGAAATAACATCAAATTGGTGTTAGCTCACACTTGATTTGATTAAGCGTGACATGTCACGGTTATTGACAATTTTGTCAAACGTGATCATAAACAGAACACATTTCTCGCTTCTTTTAACATTTGCATTTTAAACTTGGTAACAACAAGCTTTTCCCTGATACTAGATTAAGTCTTGGAGTCAGTCTGTTGTCGATAATTGTTAACTAACATAAAAAAAGCAACAAATACCTGTGAAACTTGCCACGGCAAGAGAAGCTTGATTACCGAACTTCCGATATGTTCGTTACATAACAGACAATTGAAAGAACAACAAATCTTTCTTCTGTAATGCGTTGGGTTCCGCCATGGATCTGAAGTGCTCTTTCTGGTCTGTGGATTCGCCTTGCTATCCTGTACACGAGATATTGAATCGCATCTCGTCAGTCTTGGTTTTGGGAAGCAAGCGTGGCGTGACGGGTTCAAAGATCTCCCAAGCCGAGTTGATTCTCAACAGAGCAGGTAAATTTGATGTCCCTGAAGATGACAAGAGAGGAATGACTGTTTGCCCCAGACATCGCAAGAACCTTACAACAGACTGGACCGGCCGAAAACGGACTATGTGTTGCCATCCAAGTCATATAGGGACAACGAAAGCCGGGGTAATACACAAACCAACCCGACGAGTATTAAAATGCCAAGATGTCACAAGGCATTTTTGAGCAACATAACGCTGTTATTCCCATCGGTTCAGGTTCGTTTTATGTTAACTGACTGACTGCATACTAGACTCATTTAAAAAATATAAACAACATAGCATTTACGGCTGTGGGAACCGAACGCGAAGTTTCGCACATTTGTTTCGCGGGGTCATGCCGCCTCAAATTAGTCGTATCACAGGCCAACCAATCTTAACGTCCATGCTAGCTATTGTATTTTGATATAGTTTAAAAACAGCTTTTAGTTGGAATTTGGAATAAAGGCGGGTAACATTCTACCTCATTTAAAAAGTGTTTCTCAAATATATATTCAATATTTCATATCCATCAGAAGAAACTAGTTTCCTTTTATACCAAAAATACATATTCCTTGTAAAAAAAATGACAGCAGGATTGGCATGAGCTTTCATACCAGTGTCTGAAGAAGTTAGGGCCATATTGCGTTCGCATAAGGATGCTCTTCTAAATCTTGCTAAGCGAAATGTTCCTTACAAGACAAAAAAACGCATCCTTGTGAAAGAGGGCAGTGGGTTTATACAAGAATTACTGACCCCTGCAATTAGTAGCTTGGGGTATCTTATGTTATAAAAGCGACCGTGGATTCTGAAATTTGGTAATTTGTGTCTCTCTTTTAACGAGTGCTGGTCGATATGAAGAGAAAGATAGATTTCAAATGCACTAGACGTGTCCAAAATTACTACGACAACACTAAAATGTTGAGGGCAAAATTTTTTTTTTGGATTTTGTGCCATTTGTTTACTTTGGCTAACTTATGATCAACTGGCGAAGTAGAAATGGCCGTATTTCCCACTAGCGTGCGGTATTTGAGAGTACGTGGAGCACTTTTCTATATTTTGCGAGACAACGAGGGAACGAGACGTCTATGCTTTCTATGAGACACTTGTTACAAGACGTGGAGAATTCCTTACCGACTTGCAAAAACAAAATGATCCACATCCCGTGTCCTCTTTGCAAAAAGCAACAAACCGAGCTCCTCAAAAATCAAGTGGCCTGCAGGATCCGTGAAATTCGGCCAAAATTAGCCGAGATCTCTGCTTCTTCAGTAAAAGAGCCGGCATTCGTCACACTACTTAAGGGGTTGCTCTACTCTTCATAAAAGCAAGTTATTGCTTTTATTACGAATAAGGATAGAGGCCCGTTTAAATGCTTTCAACATTTGAACAACATTCCTTCAACAATAGTTGAACGGATGTTGGTAAAATCTTCCAGGCAAAAACTGAACCCAGTTTTCAAACGGCTTCAACTCAATTCAACATTTTCGAGAACAAAGGAAATGTTCAATCGATGTGGAGTGAAAGCTTTAACCAATTTTAAAATTTCTTCAACACGCTTTCAACAAGGCTTCAACATTTTTTACACCTTAAACTGACAAAACCATCAGAGCTCACCTTCGTCAACACAACCAGCTCTTATCACAATCCGATCCGTACGCTAGTCCGAAGCGACTTCACTGTTCCTGATCAATACATGGAATATAGCCAACGTTCAGTAGACAAAGTCAGTTTCAATCACTCAAGTTATGCTTATTACGTATCATCCGTTTCGTGTAGTTGCCACTAACAATAGCCTCTTCTCGAACAATCAAAACAGGCTTTTATCAAATAACCCAATATTAAATGGAAAACGAAACTGCCTTTAAGAATACATTCTCTCTGCTGTCGTCTTTAACACTCTAATAGTTTTATTGAATTCTCACCGTTTCGTTGAATTCAGTAAAAGGAAAATTCGTTCATGCGATATGGTTTCCAGTTTAATTCAAGGTCTCGTTCTTTCTCATAAATATATCCTAGACATCATTGGTTTTTATCAGAACATTGCCTAGATACAAGGTGTGATAAGAGATCGCCTGTGTGGCAATGTAGATGTATTTCTGAGATACCAGTGATATTTCGAAAAATGTGCATCCTTTTCGTGACTCTAGCTTGTGAAAGTCAATGATAATTTTTCGCAATTTCAAACTGGCTGGATGTACTCTGCGTAAAAAAAAATTTCTCCTTAGAGAAAGAAACTTATTTTGCTTCACATCTACTTAATCTAAAATTTGTTGTGAAATCAGTTTACTTGAGCCTGTTAACCGGTCCCAACATATTTCTCGTTAATCAACGACTTTCAGTGATTGTAGAGGCGTGAACATGACAATTAAAGCTTTATAAAATGGACACGAAAAAAAATGTTTCGTAGCAATGTTCCGTGTCTCACGGAAATCACTTTTTGCTACGAATTTAACTTCTTGAAACCAGCCACCTATTTCTTGACAATTTATTTACAAATATAAATAAACATTTTTACAAATGTCAATTTGTAAACATCAAAATTTATTTGCATTTAGTTCAATATATTCATACCTACTCGCCTCGACTAGCTTTGGCTATTTGCGTGCAGGAATATACCTAACTTGTAACTCTCCTTTTAATAGAGTGTTTAATTTTTTTTTTTAATAAAGTGTTGTTATTTTTGTCCAATTTCAAGAAAAAAAATGTTGTAACTTTTATTAGCTGGGACTTGCTGTTAAATACTGCAAATTACTCCATCATGTCAAAGTATGCTCACAATATGGAGTAAATTTATTACAAGTCCGGTCCCTTCTCTGATAATACGAGACAAGGACTTAGTGAGAGCCACATACGCACAACATTTTGAACGATGCAAAAGCTATCATCCACCAATTTGTCAAAATAATTTACTTATCGACGACACAAACATCTATGCTTACAGTATATGGTTTTTTCTTATCGGGTTTTATTTGAATGTTAAGGGAAACCTTTTTAAACGTTTTCATGTGGACGGGGCATAATTAGACACACGAAATTATAACTTGAGCTGCTGGAAACAGTTTTGTCGTTAGAAGCCAACGGTATTCGTCCGCGCAAACTAAATACCTGAGCCTAGCCTGTTTCAAATGCACTAGACCTGTCCAAAATTACTACGCCAAAACTAAAATGTTGAGGGCAAAAATTTGTTTTAGATTTTGTGCCATTTGTTTACTTGGCCTAACTGATAATCAAGTGGGCGAAGTAGAAATGGGCGTATTTCCCACTAACGTTCGGTATTTGAGAATAAGTGGAGCACTTTTCTATATTTTGCGAGACAACGAGAGTACGAGACGTCTGTACTTTCTACGAGACACTTGTTACAGGACGTGGAGAACTCCTTAAGGACTTGCAAATACAAAATGATCCACATCCCGTGTCCTTTTCGCAAAAAGGAACAAACCGAGCTCCTCAAAAATCAAGCGGCCTGCAGGATCCGTGAAATTCGGCCAAAATTAGCCGAGATCTCTGCTTCTTCAGTAAAAGAGCCGGCATTCGTCACACTACTTAAGTGGTTGCTCTACTCTTCATAAAAGCAAGTTTTTGCTTTTATTACGAATAAGGATAGAGGCCCGTTTAAACGCTTTCAACATTTGAACAACATTCCTTCAACAACAGTTGAACGGATGTTGGTAAAATCTTCGAGGCAAAAACTGAACGTAGTTTTCAAACGGCTTCAACGCCATTCAACATTTCGAGAACAAAAGAAATGTTCAATCGATGTTGAGTGAAAGCTTTAATCAATTTAAAATTGATTCAACACGCTTTCAACAAGCCTTCAACATTTATTTACACCCCAAACTGAAAAAACCGTCAGCACTCACCTTCGTCAACACAGCCAACTCTTAAACACAATCCGATCCGTGCGCTAGTCCGAAGCGACTTCACTGTTGCTGATCAACACATGGAATATATTTAACGTTCGCAGTAGACAAAGTCAGTATCAATCACTCAAGTTATGCTTATTACGTATAATCCGTTCCGTGTAGTTGCCACTAACAATAGCTCCTTCTCGAACAATCAATACCGGCTTTTATGAAATATCCCAATTTTAAATGGAATAGGGAACGGGCTTTAAGAATACATTCATCTTGATGAATTAAATAAAGTTTGCCAGTTCTGTCGAATTTTTCTCATTTAAACGATATTTTAGCGAAATTACAATGCTCAGTATATGCCTGCTTCCCGTAAACAAGGGCTGATAGTGTTCACCTCGAGCATCTTTTCTCTGCTGTCGTTTTCAACACTGGAATAGTTTTATTGAATTCTTACCGTTTTGTTGAATTCAGTAAAAGGAAAATTCGTTGATGCGATATGGTTTCCAGTTTAATTGAGCGTCTCGTTCTTTCTCATAAATATATCCTAGACATCATTGGATTTTATCAGAACATTGCTTACAAAGATGCAAAGTCGGATAAGAGATCGACTGTGTGGCATTTCCAAAACTGTGCATCCTTTTCGTGACTCTAGCTTGTGAAAGTCTATGATTATTTTTCCCAATTTTAAACTGGTTGGATGAACTCTGCGTAAAAGAAAATGGTCTCTTTAGCGAAAGAAACTTATTTTTCTCGGCATCTCCTTAATCTAAAATTCCTCGTCAAATCAGTTTACTAGTTGAGCCTGTTAAGCGGTCCCAACATATTACTTGTAAAGCCACGAGTTTCGGTGATGGTAGAGATGTGAACATGACAATTAAAGCTTTATAAAATTGACACGAAAGAAAATATTTCGTAGCAATGTTGTGTGTCTCACGGTTATCGCTTTTTGCTACGAATTTGAGAATCACTGTCTGAGAAAACCAGGCAGAGGTGAAAGATGGGGGTCGGCCGATTTTCTTCAAACTTTCACCATTTAATGTCTGTCCGAAATGATAATGAATGATGCTATTTAGCAATTCTCCTGCTGTTGCGTTTCGTAGTTTCGTAGTTTCGTAGTTCCTGGTTTTGACCCTCACTGACCCTGATGTCACGCAAAATATATGCAGAATTTGAAGGTCAATAAGATATATTTCGCGTCATTTCTGGGGACTCATATCGATTGTTTGTATTGTTTACGGTCTAAAAAACGTTGTTAACGGAAAATATCCCGACTTAACATAAAACTTTTTTTTTTTTTTATAGAATTTTGCAATTTCCCTGCGATCGCGAAAATGTCTTGGGCCAAATGTGAGGCAATTTCGAAACTGTTTTTCTCAGAGGCGCGGCGTTCCTTTCCGAAAATTTCAAGATATTTTTTAAGCCAAACATCTGTTCTCCCAAAATCAGCAAACTCTATCTTGAGCCATTAAAATGCGTTTGCATGAGCCACGCTCGAAGTCAAAGATGACTCGGTATTTTTGCTAATAAAGTTCCACAGCGGGTTTTTCTTTATTTCATCTTCTTCTTCTCTTTTTTTTCTTTTTTGTTTTTGGATAAGCTTGATGAAACTATCCTAACTCTCAGAGGTAGAATTTAGTTGAGTGTCGCTTTGGGCAGAAATAACATCAAATTGGTGTTAGTTCACACTTGATTTGATTAAGCGTGACATGTCACGGTTATTGACAATTTTGTCAAACGTGATCATAAACAGAACACATTTCTCGCTTCTTTTAACATTTGCATTTTAAACTTGGTAACAACAAGCTTTTCCCTGATACTAGATTAAGTCTTGGAGTCAGTCTGTTGTCGATAATTGTTAACTAACATAAAAAAAGCAACAAATACCTGTGAAACTTGCCACGGCAAGAGAAGCTTGATTACCGAACTTCCGATATGTTCGTTACATAACAGACAATTGAAAGAACAACAAATCTTTCTTCTGTAATGCGTTGGGTTCCGCCATGGATCTGAAGTGCTCTTTCTGGTCTGTGGATTCGCCTTGCTGTCCTGTACACGAGATATTGAATCGCATCTCGTCAGTCTTGGTTTTGGGAAGCAAGCGTGGCGGGACGGGTTCAAAGATCTCCCAAGCCGAGTTGATTCTCAACAGAGCAGGTAAATTTGATGTCCCTGAAGATGACAAGAGAGGAATGACTGTTTGCCCCAGACATCGCAAGAACCTTTTACAACAGACTGGACCGGCCGAAAACGGACTATGTGTTGCCATCCAAGTCATATAGGGACAACGAAAGCCGGGGTAGTACACAAACCAACCCAACGAGTAATGCACTAGTCAATTGAAACCCCCACCCCCCCGGACCCGGGACAGGTAGGGGGATTTGACAAAGGCCCTGATCAAATCATACCAAAACCAATTTATCATACACAGCCAAACACACACACACACACGCAAAAAATAAATAAATAAATGAAAACGAAAATAAAAATTTAACCGCAATCTATACCGCAGAACTCTTTCCCCGTATTTTGACGTGTAGATTTCGGTTTTTTATTTTCGAAGGAAGGATCTTGATGTAACAAATTTTCAACTCCAACATTTTATAAGAAACTATATCTAAGCAATTCAATTATTTATCCATGCACAACTGTCACACTAACCCACTTCCAAAAACGACGATCGCGAGCATTTACATCAAGATCCTTCCTTTGGCTGTGTATGATAAATTGATTAATATAAAACGTAAAACAACGGAAATGAGCATGACCGAACCACAACACATTCGTCATAACCAGATAAATCCTCGACAAGTGACATAAATCGTTTCAAAAATAAACAGAGGCGGTTCTTTACTCACGTCTTTTTCCTGCGAGGCGCTGTGAAAGCTTGAAATATGTCAAGTTTAACCAGCCTTCGATTGAGTTGTATACATCTCCCGTAATGGTGGACGACTCGTGTGGAATGGAAACCAGGTTACGTAAATAAACAAGCCTCTTAAATGCAAATGTATTACAAATCTTGTGATCACTCGCGAACGATAAAAGTCCACGAGCTGCTCTGTTGCATCAACGGCTTTGCGATGAGAATCGAAGGAAAAAAGTTTGAATTCGAAGATACCATTGTTTGGGTTTTTGTGATGCATTCTTCGGTTGAAACGGTTACAAAAAGGCTGTATTTGCAAATTGGCGCCCAAAAAAAGGCGCGCTTTTTCAGTTTAATGTATTTCTGTGAGTCATTATGCATAAATCGTATCTCGCATAATTATGTCATTCCGCAACTCGTATTTTGCATAATTATGCCATTCCGCAAGTCATTCCACATTCCATTCCGCAAACTCATTCCGTCTTTTACCCTCACCGGATAAACAAAGACAACAAAAGACTGTTTTTACTGTTTAATCCCCGACAAAGCTTAACTTAATTAACATAATAGCTTAAGTAACGGTGCGTGAATCGAAACACGCGTCTGATGTCTGATGTCTGATTTCATCTTTTATAACCAACAAAATCACATAATCTCGATCAAACTCATCCAAAAAAGTATCAAAATGAATGATTACTACTGAAACTCACAATTCGTGAATAATGTGCTTGGCAGTAATCGCTTTTTCATACCCTTACGGACAATGAGAATAGACTACTGCATGCAAATGGATGAACAACCTAACTCCCGGTTATTTTCGAGAACGATTTCAACACCGTTCAAAAATTCACCAAAGGAACACCAGGCAAAATAATGACCTCACACTGCCCAAGTGTAGGCTTGAGAAAGGCCAAAGGGCTTTCACCTTCGGTGGAGCAAAAAAGTGTACAATCATTTATCGAACCATATCAGAGACACGGGTAAACGTAGCATTTTTAAAAAAGAGACTTTTTAAGAATTTTTTAATTCATCGTTTTTTTTATTACCGTATTTTTTTCTTTCTCTCTATATTATCATCCAAATGTAAATAGCTTTCATTATTGTTATTATTATTTTTATTTTCATGTATGACGGAACAGCCCCCCTCCCCCCCCCCCCAAAGGGGAGCTATACAATAAAGTATGTATGTAATAACTATATGATGTCATGTTTCCAAAAAATAACTTCAATAACCTGTCAAACCGGTGATACCGCCCATGACTGCCATAAGTTAAAAATAGAGCATGACATCATTGATAAACCTGTCAAACCAGTTCATAACCTGTTGGTAAGACTAAACTTAAATATGACGTCATCCTATAATGAGTGATCAAGACAATAGGCGGTGACGTCATCGGCATTAATTTATGCCCCCTCAAGTAAATAAGATTCCCCCTCGAAAAGGAGGACTAAAACATCCCCCCTGGACTACTGATTTCTTTGCTTTCCAAGACATAATGTAAATTCCGTTCAAAAATTAAAATCAAATGTATTTTACAATTCCTGGGAATACGCTACAGTACGAAAATGTTGTTTTTAAATATTAAATTGCTTTTTTAACTACTGTTAAACTGATTATTTGAACCAAAATCCTACAACATTTGTGGTTAGTGGTAATCACATTATGATTATAGTAGTGCGTTTGATATCTTACTAAGTAGAAATTTAGCTATGATGCCCCCTTTAATTTCCTGTTCGTTTCAATTTGGCTTAGGCCTAGTTTATACGTCACGCAACGGTCGAATTTAATTCAGACGAATTTAATTCCATTAAATTCGTCGTTCCGTCGACATTAATCGTAGCGTGGTTTTATGCGTCGAAATTAATACGGTTCAATTTAATTCTCTTCCAAAATGCAGTGTCTCTGGTCAGTGGTGTTATTTTGAAACAAGCATGGCGCGGGCTAAGGCTTTGAAAACAATTTTGCTCGAGAAAATTTCCAAGGAAAGACAACGGCGACGTCAATTACGGCGTAATATGATTACATTGGAGTTAATGAGGGAAAAGTTTATCGTGCAACTTTGTTTGCTGACGTGTCTCCTGTTACAGTTAAAGTGCACATAACCCCAAAAAATTTTTTCGCTTAGATAAATCTTTGCACCTGTTCGAAACGCATTGAGCCTTTTTGCGCCTCTTTTCAACTAAATCTTGACTTTTTATAAGCTGTAAAAGTTACGAAATCTGGGACAGGTGATGGCTAGATTTCGTAACTTTTACAGCCTATAAAAAGTCAAGATTTGGTTGAAAAAAGGTGCAAAAGATTTATTTAAGCGAAAAAAAGTTTGGGGGTTATGGGCACTTTTTAAAGAGATGATGAATTTAGCACTCGAAGACCTCGCAGTTGTCGTCGCAGTCATAGAAACACAGGTTGGTGGGAATTGGTCTGGGCGTCCTATGATGAAGGAAGATTTAAGAAAACTTTTCGTGTATCAAGGAATACGTTTAACATAATTTTGAAGAGTATTCGACCTGATATTGAGAAAGATTTTGTCACAGAGCAGCCCGTTTCTGCCGAATGTAGCTGGCTATATGAAGAATGGTAACTGAGCGAGCCTATGGACAACTGAAGAGCAGGTGGAGAGTTTTGTATCGAAAGTTAGAATGTAGACCAGATTCGGTGAAACTGGCCGCGCTCGCGTCTATATTACTTCACAACATCTGCATTGCCACAAAGAACAGCCTTCCTGCCCAACTGGATTCGTCAATTGATCCCTTTACACAAAAGAAAAGGTCCAGAGAAGAAATACGAGATCTGTTGTGGATGCGCAACTGCCCTAAGAGGAAGGATTTATCTCGCAAAGCTGGAGCAATAAGGGAGGCTCTGACCAGGAAAATGTGGCAGAAAAAGTAGCAAACGAACCGAAAATGTAGACGTGATTAAAACAATTTATTTGTCATCCATGTTATTTTCAAAGTTCTCCATAGATTGTAACAGATAAATCACTTAACATTTCATGTAAACTTCATAAAAGCAACAGTGTGTTGTTCCATAAAATATTCAACTCCCCTGTGAATTTTTTTGTTAGTCCTCAAACTCCCGCTAACTCCAGCAACCGTCTTAAACTTAAACGCGTACTTCTAAAACCTGGTTCTTGCCTTCACACCGGAACGCGAGTTCTACGCTCTCAGTCCACAGGGGTGGAAATGAATATTTTATGGAACTGTGTTAATTTCAACTCAGGTACTAGTACATGTACTAGGCCTGCAAATCGGCATTATAAGTAAAACTCGCCTACTTCTCTGTTACATTTCTTTTCAGTACACATAACAGAAAAAGAATCAAATTTGACCAAAGGCATTGAATGTCATGACATTCCTGATGCCTTTATTGCGTTATTTCTCATCAATGGTTTAAGCAAAGTATTTTAAATGCAAGTTAGATATGCACAGGTCTCGAGTTCATGTTCAAGCAAGCAATAATAGTCACCGGATCAAGGAATACCATTAATACATGACATTACGCTGAATCACTGTATATTTTTCGGACATTACATACAGGACCATGAGATGAACACTGTTATGATGAGAATATTATAATTCAGTTGTTATTTCCTTCGTTAAAGAAATGTATTGATTCTTTCATCATATTATTTTCCTTTGTTTTCCAACTTTTGTAATATAATTTCAAACACATTAACAAAGGGATATAAAAAAGGAACGAACAGATTCAAAGTGAAACACAACATTTGAATGATTTGTAAACCATGATGTACATTTCAGTGATACACATTATGTTATCCTGATGTTCCCTTCGTGTTTTCGAGGGAACAACTTCGAAAGGGTATCTACACTGTAACCAAATGAGATGTATTTAGGTTCATTTATATGAAGGGTAGCCTTGAGGAGACAGCAGCACTTGTTTTCCATTGCACAAGTTTATGTTTTGACTATTCATAACCACAAAGTAAACATTTAACAGAGAATTATTGAGGATCATATCTTAACAACCTAAACATATCAAACTACTCATGGTGGTATCATCAACTCCCAGTGCAAAGAAACTACATGGGAACTCAGATAATATTATTAATACCTTTTCTGCCAAAAATTAAATAGTTTGGCCTGCACCTGTACATAACTAGCATCCACTTTAGGAACATTGCCAGGTAGACCTCATTCAATCATTAATGACATTTAACGGTACAAAGCTTACTGGTCCGACATGATCACCACATCGTTGATATTTGCTTTAAAATGCCTTCTCAAAGTGCCTTTAACGCCCCTACCCCCCCCCCCCCCTCCATTAATTGTTTCCACCGATTTTTTTTTCCCTCAGATAAATATTTGTATTTTTCGAAGCGAAATTCCACTGTTTTGTCTTAATTTGCTTAAGACCTGGATTTTTATGGATGACGGCAACGACCAACTTGGACCACAAGAAGCATGGCTTCATTCCTGTTTGACATCACAAACTACTTTCAAAGAATTTTTGCATTGCAAAGCAGTTTGTGATGTCATGAAACAAGGAATAGATCCATGCCCCTCACAGCTTGGTTGTGTTTGAGATAAAAACGAACTTAATTCGCAGATTCTTTTAAAGAAACCGATATTTAAATGAAATGCTACACTTCCTTGTACCATCGTATCAGTGAAATATTGAGATTTCTGGGGTGGAAAAAGATTTCTTGAGTTAAAGACACTTCAAGACCATAGTGTAGAAGGCTATTATCAAAGCGGTTCCAAAATAACTTTAAAATATTAGAGTGTATGCCAAGACTCTTTCAAAATTGGTACAACTGTAAAACACCCGATTGTCCTTGTGAAGTCATAGTTGACTGAACGTGATGTAGGAAAGACTGTTCATCATTGTTCGGAGCAGATGACATCAATGGTGTGTACCCTAAGGATGGGGTACTAGGGGGACTGCTACTAGTTCTGGGATTGGACACAGATTGTTGCGCAAAAATATGGCTTTGATGATGAAAATCTTCAGAATGACAACTGCTATAAGGATGTAAATTACCATGGGGTGGCATGGATGGCATGCTGTTGGGTGTAAGCCACACATCAACTGGAAGTACCTCATTTCCTGTTCTCTGGATTGCTTCATATCTTTCCTTAAAATTTGCAAAAGTTCTTTGGTGGGGTCATTCTCAATAGTACTTTGAAGTAGTTCAAGAGCTTTTGTCATCTGCTCAGTTTTAGCTCTTTTAGAGGCATTTTTCTTTGCCGAGAAACATTTATCCTTGGATGGGACTTCTCCACTCCTATCCGTAAGGCTAGATAAAGTGCTTGCAAAGTCGTCATAATCACCATCAACTTCTTGGTCATTCATGCCGGTATCTTGCTTGTCTACATTTCCAGTATGTGCAGAATGTTCACATGCATTTTCTCGTTGACATGAATCTCTAGTTTTAACAAGTGCATAAAGAAGGTCAAACCATTTACCATATCCCCGTTCTTCAACAAACCTTTCAATACCTGAAGCAGTTTTCATTGTCATGCAGATATGCTTACACGTACTAATGCATGACTTAAATTTATTTCTCATTTGTTGCACTTGGAGAGGAAAATCACTCCCGGCGGTCTTATTGTATTCGACTTTCAGCCGTTTCCGCACCATCTCATAAGCTTCAGTGTTGCCTGCTTTCTTAGTATTGCAAAATATCAGTTTCTTGACTAGCTGGTCATCATTAACAATGATATTTACCATATCAGTGATGTGATCTTCTTTCCAAGTCACTCTCCGCCTAATTCTTTTCTTCCTTTTCCCACATTCAGAACTCACCATTTCAACTTCCTCGATGGAATCTGACTCTTCTTCTTCTTCTTCTTCTTCTTCTTCTTCTTCTTCTTCTTCTTCTTCTTCTTCTTCTTCTTCTTCTTCTTCGCGAATACATGTTGTAAGATCCCTCTCACCATGGTCTTTGTCATCCACTTGGCTCTGACAATCTTTGACAAGCCTTTCTGTACAAGGAGCACACCCTCGACAATACCCAACACGTTTATTTGGTTGACAGTCGATGGCTTCTTCATTAACTTCAGGAATCGAACATTCCGATCGAACGCCTGACAAACTTTACAATTATTCGCTCTTTCACCTTCTTGGTGGCTGGAAGGCGATGAGCAGTCGAGATTTCTTGTTCATTTAAATCAATAACCAAAGAAGAGGACAGTTCAACGACGAGCCTGTTAGGATTGTCCAGAGGGATAACTGGAATTGCAGTAATTTCTAAGCAATCACGCCTCAAGTATTGTTGTGTTACATCGAGGGACGCATGTTTAGACAAATACAAATATTATTCTCTCTTGTACATTAATCCTAGGCTCTACAAACATTTCCTCCATTTTCTTATATCTCAAAAAAGCGCAGTGTCATTTCTTTGTTTACTTGAAGTAGGCGGTGGTCAACTAGAAAGCCTTTGCTACTTTGACCACCGCACACATTTTATAATTTGTACTGTATTTATTTTTATCTTGTAATCATCTGTTGTAATACTTTTCTTTCTATGTTAAAGTGCACCTAACCCCCAAATTTTTTTTTTCTCTTAAATAAATCTTAGCACCTGTTCGAAACATATTGCGCTATTTGGGGCCTTTTTCAACCAAATCTTGACTTTTTATAGGCTGTAAAAGTTACGAAATCTAGCCATCATCTGTCCCATGACCGAGCTAGTAAGGGGCATGGGTCTATTCCTTATTTGACGTCACAAACTGATTTGCATTGTATTAAGTCTTTGTGAAAATGCATGCAAAGCAGTTTGTGACGTTATGTAAGGAATAGACCCATGCCCCTAACCAGCTCGGTCATGGGACAGATGATGGCTAGATTTCGTAACTTTTACAGCCTATAAAAAGTCAAGATTTGGTTGAAAAAAGGCGCAAAAAGGCTCAATGCGTTTCGAACAGGTGCAAAGATTTATTTAAGCGAAAAAAAAAATTGGGGTTAGGTGCACTTTAATGTTCTGTAAATAGTGTGAAATAAATGAACCATGAACCATGAACACAAACACTTTTACCACACGTTATACAAGAATACTTCGTTTGTCTCTCACAATTACTGCAAGAAGACGACAAACTCTTCCTCCAAAGCGCCATGGCCATAAACTACAACGTAAACTCACGCAGGAAGTGCCCAAGGGAAGCTTTTGCGCATGCGGAATACTTGAAAAGCTCGCCACGGGTCGCTGCGGGCTCGCCAAAATAACTTGAAATACATTAAGAAAATGTATGCATTTCATTCGACGCGACGCTAGTGCGACGTTTTAATTGAAGACGCGTTATCGATGTTTTATCCGTCTTAAAACGTCTATGACGAATTTAATTCGTTTTAGACGTCGCGCTATCGTCGAATTTAATTGCTTGTGGGACCTAGAATTAAATTCGTCTGAATTAAACTCGACTATAGCGCGACGTATAAACTAGGCCTTACTTTGTTTTCCTCTCCCTTTTTTATGCAGCTTTTCTTTATCGCAAAAATCATCATCTTTACATAATATTTGGAATTTCCTTTCCAAATTAATAACCACAGTTCTAGTCTGTGCACGGTAACCCGAACCCCAAGAAAAAAAATTCAAGGATATCGTACGTCACGCAATTCTTGTGAAAATGTAGACCAAAATGGAAACCAAAAAATAACATACAAAAAGTTAAAAAAAAAACAACTTTGAGGGTGACCAAACTCTGGAATATCAGGTTGATTACTTTACTGTGGCCAATGACTTGCGTAACCATCGCCTTTTACATCAGAAATTTTTTATTTAACTATTCCAGTGCAAGAAGAAGTTAAATTAGGAAACCTACGGTTTTTCTTTATCTACTACGAATTAAGATTAATTTTTCTTTTCTTGAAGAGATTAAATTCCTCAAAAACTCCAAAATCTCATAGGAGACATTGGGTTAAACCAATTCCAGAGAAATTGCGTGAAAAAATATTGGAATACTGGCCAGCAAATCCTTTTGGGTCGCTACGGCCCGAAACCAATCGAGCAACCAATCAACTTACTAACTGCACTTTCTGTTAAAGGGATTAAGCTGTCCAGTGTTCTAGTTGGTAACGTGTTCACATAGTCAAAATGGGGATCATGCAGACAATCAGCTAGTCTGTCCAATTTGACATGGATGGCGTCAATCTTTTCAAGAAAGAAGCTACCCATTTCATTGGCTAAAACCAGCTTGTCACTAGTTGGTGGAAAAGGTACTTCATGACCTTGATTTAGCAACCTCTTTGTTGCCGAGAATAGGTTCCTTTGATTGGAATTATTTTCAAAAATAAAGTCTGAGTAAAACTTACGACGGACTTCATTCATCAGGCAGGTTGTAAAGTTCCTCTTCATTTTAAATTCAAGCAAATCACGGACACTTCGAGATCGACGCCATTTTCTTTCACAGTGATAAACTTAGTGACAATTAAGTGGAGCATGACGATCAAGAGCCACAGATAATGTAGAATTATAACATTTAACAAGATCATTCAGAGCATCAGGTCTGTCTGTACAAAGCGAAGTTGTAGAGAGTTCATCCCATAATAGGTTAACGTCAACCACCTTAGTCTTCCTGAAAGAGATTTTTTTCTTCGGGAGCGGTGGCTTATCCAGGGTTAGATCACAGATCAAAGTAAAGTGATCAGAAAACAGTCAGTCACAGGAATGTTAGCCAATAAGGAGTCGCACTGTCGAGTAATGATCGAATCCAGGGTGTGTCCTGACTCGTACTTTGGCTCGTTTACATTTGGTGAGAAGGCCCATTGACTCAAGCAGCTCCTTCAAACAGACACTTTCTGCGTTCCCCAGAACGTCTACATCGATATTAATATCACCTGCTATCAGTAACGGTACAGATGACATTATGATATTCTCCAAAAAGCTCGAAAAATCAGCAAAGAATACAGTCGTCGTGACAGGATGGTTACTTGAATAGGGTGGACGGTAAATAATAAAAAACAACGACAGCCAACGAAGTTATATTGCTCTAAACTTTAACTTGTGGCGCGACTGATTATGATGGTAGAGCGTGGAGATTCTAAGTAAAAAATACTCCAAACTAGCAAAAAAAAGATAGGCAAGAAATTGTTTTTCTTGCGGAAAACAAAGGTTTCATTCTCTAAGTTTCTAAAATACACACCCGAGAGTAACATACAAGTTTGCGCCTGCTTTACAACTAATACTGATTTCAGGAAAGCTGAATTCGTTTATCCTATTTTAAATCATGATTTTTGTAACTACAGAACAAAATTAATTATTAGATGCTGGAAAAGCAGATTTTTCTTCACTTTGGAAACCGTATAAAAGACTTTGTTGGTCAAAATAAACGGCATAAAACTGGGCTTGCAAAGCTGTAATATTCCCCTTTCTTTGTATAACCAGGCAATGCTATTTTAACAGGTTTGGTAATTGCGTTTGTTTTTAACGATAGAGTGCAGGTGAGCTTGTTTTAATATTGAATTTCTATTTTAGAAACTATGAATATCACTTGTCAAAAAATGAATAGAACATTTAGTTCGTCCGTCTTTAGTTCGAGCTACATCCCTCCAATTTTTTTCTTAAAATCCTTTTCTTTAAGTGCCGAAAGTTGCTAATTCATGAATTTTTCAGAAACGATGTTTTATGAAAATTATTTGACAGCGGATTTCCATACAAACACTGTTTTTTCAAGTCTGTTTGCCTACTTGTCAAAATGGCGTCGAAAACCGTGATAAGGCCTTGTCTGTGTCGCAGTTGCATTGTGTGACTATTAGAGTAATAGTATCGACTGCGTACTCTAATTGTCACGCAATGCTCGCGACACAGAGTTGGAAGAGGAGTGTGTGTCACCTCGCTCTTGTTGAGGGTAGCACAAAACAATACATGGGTAAACGTATAATGTTGTGTCAGTTTTTAAGTGAACCTCTTCCATAGAAAGGCTTTTGTACATTATGCTAGCATTTTTTGAGCATTTTGGTGAGGCAAAAGCATAAAGCATTATGCGAGCATTTTAATGGCATTTTCCCGGAAAATTAATTTTTTTTCCGAGAAAATAAAATAGAAATTAACTTTTTTAGAGAAAATGAAGACTAAAACTCAAGATCCACAAAAAAACTTTAACCTATTACAGCTGAGTGGAGACTGAGGACACATGGTGATCAGATGGTGGTCAAAGTTTGAAGTTATCGAGCAAGTCCTCGATTTGATTTTTAACACACCTGATTTACCAGAAGTTACCAGGAGGAAGCTAACTGACATTTGTGGTCAACCACAGCAGCAGGCTCTTTTGAAAATAGAGCTTGCAGTCACCGTGGATGCAATTGAACCTTTTGTCAAGGCAACATACAATCTGAAAGGGGATGGACCCCTGGAATTACGAGCATATCAAGAACTAAGAACTGTGGAGTCCAGTATAGCTAATGACTATTACCCTAATATCATTGCCGTGTCCTGCTTGCTCTCACAAGGAAACGTTCCTGTGCAACAGCAGTGGATTAACCATGCAACAGAGTGTATACAGCTGCGTGAGCTTGCAGCTTATCAAGCTCTGACTGACGACGTTGCGGGAGAGATAAATGTGCTGGAATGATGGAGTCAGCATAGCAAAAAAATACCGAGTTGGGCATCCTTTTAGTGGTCCGCAAAGAGGATTGTGACCGGAAGTGGTTTTATCAGTATCTTCTAAGCATAGCTGTAAAATGAAAAAAGGCTTAACCTTAGTATTTTCCTCTTGATTCTCATATAGTAAAGGCTACACTTTACGACTATGTTGGAACTTTGTTACTTCAAAAGTGGGCATCAAAGATAATTGGGCTTAAAGTTGGACTATTTCCGGTTTGTCGTTATATGCCGCTAAGGGCCACAACTTCAGATTACTGACGTGTGCAACAGAAATATTCCTGTGGGCCATAGGTTTTACTAAAGAAAGTTAAAGAGTTAAGCTAACAAAAAATGACTCTTGATTTGACTGAATAATTTTCTAGCATTGTATGCAGAGTAATGAAAAGTGATCAAAATTAAGTGAAAATCAGCCTCAGGGGACCCCCACAAGGCTGTTATCTAGAACTCAGCCCAAATAAGGTCAATGAAGCTGAAACTTTGGTATATTGCACAAATCCTCATAGTAACTACGTGTGACAATGTTGAGCAGAATCGGCCGACCGTCATTTCCAAGCCTGCCCCACTCTCTCAGGCAGAAGCTCTTAAACATGAAACAAGAAGCTGTTAGCAGCTTAAACTCGGGCCATATTTGATCGCGTGGTGCGTAAGCCTACGATCTTTTAGCGGTGATAACCTCCAGCATCGCTAACTCCCCCAAATCGATAGAAACAGAGATATAGTGAGGCAGTAAGTAACCACCAGATAGAATTGCATTACTTGTAGAAAACGTGAATCGGATCTGTATCTGTCTTTGCCGGCAGGGCCAGAGATTAGAGTGATTTAGTTGCCGAATTTTCGGTGAAACAAAAGTACCCTTAAGGAACTAAAAAACGTTAAGTAAAAAAAAACGATATAAACGTTTCGAATTTTTAAAGTGCTAGTAATGAAAAGATGAAATATGAATAGTTGAAAAACTTCGAAAGTTAAAAGATGTACAAAATACACTAAGAATAGAAATATAAACAGATTAAGTTTCTTCGCGTCTGTTCGTCGCATAAAGTTTAAGAGTATTCGCCTTGGTAATAGAAAATGCCTCTCTTGGCAAGCGAATGCCGTTTCTGTTAAATTCTAGGATAAAATACAAAAATAACATTCCTTAAAGAAGAGCATGAGCAAAAACAGAGTAGGATCAGTCTGTACAACTGACAATTTTTAAATCTCCTAAATTTAGCATACACTGACACAAGCACTCTGATATCAACTTATCAATATTAGCTCAAATTCTTTTACTCAGATGTATCAAACGGATATGAAACATGATTTAGCAAAAACAAAGCTCTGTCAGCTCTAGGGCACAAATTCAAGACGTTTGTTGACAAAACGGTTTCCTTTTTAAACAAATTCAAACACTGATGACAAAATTGCAAGTACGTTCGCATAATTTCTCATGCGTGATGTATTCCGTGGCCCGTCAATTTTTCTGAACGTGCCTTCTTTCGCGTTTCGTAATAAAAATGCTACGCGCAATAACCCATGAAGGTTCAGGATTTTTCCGACGGAGGAACCAAAAACGAAAATTGTCATTACAGGACTAAGTGTGACACGATAGCGATCACGCCATCGATTACATCTCTATAAACCTTTTAATACTAAAGACAAATTGGAAAATTAAGTCTAATTGTAGCTGACATTAAAGTGCCCCTGAGACGAAAATTTCATTTTCCATCTTTTTGCATTTTCGTGTAGAAAATGACCTTCTTACTCATGTTACCAAATTTCAATCCTTTACGGCGATTGGAAGTATTTTTTCTTTAGCTTTTTATTCGAGATTTCACGGCCGCCATTACTTGGCCTTGTTCTGGAAGTTAAGGCTCAAATTGCAGGAGGTGACGTCATTGGCTCAACACGAAAAATTCCACATGGCTAATTTTCATATGGATTCTACTTTATAAACTGTATTCTGCTGTTATTTAGTTCGCAACAGCAGAATACAGTTTATGAAGTAGAATCCAAATGAAAATAAGCCATGTGGAATTTTTCGTGTTGAGCCAATGACGTCACTTCCTGTAATTTGAGCCTTAACTTCCGGAACAAGGCCAAGTAATGGCGGCCGTGAAATCTCGAATAAAAAGCTAAAAAAAAAAATACTTCCAATCACCGTAAAAGATTGAAACTTGGTAACATGAGTAAGAAGGTCATATTCTACACGAAAATGCAAAAAAGATGGAAAATGAAATTTTCGTCTCAGGGGCACTTTAAAATAAAAGCTCAAGAGCAGCAGTTTTCTCAAACGTGGATTTCAACGTTTCTTAAAAACGACCTTTAAAAGTTAAAACGGGTTAAAGGATCCCATTCACCTAAACAACAAATACCTCAGACTGCTGTACTATTATTCCAAACGTTCACTTTGTAAGAAACTGTATCTCTTTTTTCCTCTTCCTCAGCGTGCACTTGCGAGCGATCGTTCGATTCGACGTGACCATTCTTCCTCTGAGAAACATTCGCGTTGCTTCCGGTGAGGTCTGCATTAGAGTCTTTGGAATTCTTTGAATTTTCTGAGCGTTCTGCAGCATCTTGCGAAGGTCCCGAAGAAAGCTGTATAACCCCACTATACTTTTATGTTTCGATTTCGCATTCGCGTTTTCCATGCCCTCCATCTACATCATCTTGCCAGGAGTTAAATTCATTCGCGTGCTGCTCGTGCAACAAACCTTCCAAAGGTTCATGATTTCTTGCACAACTGTCACCCTCGCAAATTTGCCAATCAGACAAAACCGAATGTACCATGTTGAAGCTACCTCCTCTTGCTCTAATCATAAATGCATGCCGTACCGCGTACCAACTCTTGTGCCTCTGCGCTGATACACTTTCAGGCAGCAATTAGTAATTGAACTGTACGGGGCCAAGTACCGATTTGAGGAAGGTAGGTTTTTCTGCCCTCCGCATGAAGCTTGGAACGCAGCCACTTTCAGAATCCGCGCTCTCGCCACTCGCGTCCGAATGAAACGATCATGATCTTTCTTTGTAGCCCTCTCGCAAACTCTTACGCGGCAGCTCGGTAAACATTTGCCGTGCTGCGTTATGCTGTTCTTTCCTTTTTCCATGTGTCTCTTCGCTCTCGCAAGACTTGTTCTCTTGTGCTTCATACGGATGCTTTAATCCACGGGCTTGAATCCACGGGCTTTAATCCTTACGTTTTCGCTTTCTTTGCCACTCGACATGCTATCATTGCCATCACCTCTTTGTTTTAACGACTCCAGAACCCTCCCTGCGTTCACGAACACTTCACAGCCGACGCCATTTTGAATTGAAAAAATAGCAACCCGCAGAATACAACTGGGAAAGGGAGAGGGAGCTAGGGAAGCGAGAAAAAATGAGGTAGTTCGGGGCCCTCCCCTCTCCTTCCCTGATTACGTTTGCCACGTAGGCTACGTCGTGAAGGCCACATTCCGGTGTTCTAAGATTTCGATTTTACCAAATCTTGTGGTGATAGCCGACATTGTATTAAAACGCAAACTTTTGCAAACGTTTTCCGTCATTACTGTTCAAGTCCGGATGTTTACAAGTCTGAACAGAAATGATTTAAGTAGTCATTAAGAATTTCCAAGATACTTCTCTCTATGAATGCCAAAGTCTTACTTTTAGTCATCCGCCATCCCGTAAGTGATACCTCATGTGATAAGATAAGATAAGCGATGGGGGGATCAGAAATTCTGAGCCCTTTAGAATCACGTGCAAAGAACTGCTTTTCTTCAGTTTCAAATGACAGGGGAATCAGAAATTTTGGGCCCTTTAGAAACACGTGCGAAGAACTTACTTTCTTCAGTTGTAAGTGTTGTACGATGAGACATTTCGAGCCCTTTGGAACCTCGTGTAAATAACCAATTTCCCTCAGGTTTAAGTGTTGTTGGGATGAGAAATTCTGAACCCTTTAGAATTATATGTAAATAACCGATCTTTTTTTCAGTTTTAAATCTTGTAAGGATCATAATTCTGAGACCTTTGGAATCCCGTGTAAATAACCGATTTTCTTTTGTTTTAAGTGTTGTAGGGATCAGAAATTCTGAGCCCTTTAGAATCACGTGCAAATAAGCGATTTTCCTTAGTTTTAAGTGCTGTTGGATCAGAAATTCTGAGCCCTTAAGAATCACGTGCAAAAAAACGAGTTTCTTCAGTTTGAAATTATGGAGTTGTCAAAAATTCTAGGCCCTTTTGCATCACGTGCCATGAACAGTTTTTTTTCAGTTTTTTAAAACTGTTGTAGGGATGAGAAATTCTGAACTCTTTGGAATCCGGTGTAAATAACCAATTTTCTTTAGGTTTAAATAATGGTTCCCTTTGGAACCCGTGTAAATAACCGATTTTCTTCAGTTTTAAATGTTATTAGAATCAGAAATTCTGGGCCCTTTAGAATAACGTGTAAATAACCAATGTTCTTCAGTTTTAAGTGTTGTAGGGATGCGAAATTCTCAACTCTTTGGAATCCCGTGTAAATAACCGATTTTCTTCAGTTTTAAGTATCGTAGTGATGAGAAATTCTGAGACCTTTGGAATCCCTTGTAAACAACCGATTTTCTTCAGTTTTAAGTGATGGGGGTATCAGAAATTCTGAGGCCTTTAAAATGACGTGATTCAAAAGGGCGCAGAATATTCTGATCCAACATCCCAAAACTGATTTTCAGAGGGTTATCAGAAATTCTGAGTTCAGTTTCAAGCGATGCGGAGATCCGAATATGGTGTAAGTAGCCAATTTTGTTCAGTGGGGGATCAGAAATTCTGAGTTCCTTGTAGCTAGTCTGACGTAGTAGCGCAGTAAATTAAGTAGCCGGTTTTGTTCAGTTTTAAGTGATGGGTTGATCAGAAATTCTGAGCACTTTTAGAATGCTTTAACGTTCGATTAAGTGCTAACAGGATCAGATTTTGTATCTCTAAGAAGAGAGAGAAGTAGTGAATAAGTTTCCAGTTGTTGACGGAACCGTTAAATTTAATTTCCTAACTTCCCCTCGTTTTGACGGAAATCGTTCTTTCCGACCGATTTGCTATTTTTCCTCGCAGTGAGAACTTTTCTGTGCCAACATATTTGAAGGCGAACTGTCACCTTAGTTTACTGTCAATTAAAATATACAAAATTCATATCAGCCTGACGAACACATGGAATCGTTAAAATACTTTTCAGCAGTTTTGTTGAGCGGTTATTCCATGATGATATTGGATTGCAGCTTAATGAACTGTCCATGCACGGTTTCAAGTTCTTCTTGAGTGTACTAAAAAAAAATCACTTCAAGCTAATTATGGTTTTCCTTCCTTCAAGATATTTCCTACTTAAAGTTCTAAGAGCAATTTCTCGTCTGAGCGAAGGCACTTTGGCCAATAATTTGCAATTTGTACAGTTTTGACTAAAAAATAATAAAATTCACTTGACTGTGAAACCATTAGCCTGGCTCATGGATCCACTTGAGTTTTAGAACATTTTATGGCGTCAATTTTTGCTTTATGTATTATCCATAAACTTCTACACAACTCATCCCTTCAATTATCTTTTATTTAAACTTCATTTGCATACATGACCTACTAAACTACCGTGCATATGTTAGGTGATAGCTTACTTGCATTCATTACTTATATAGGTTCCCTCCCAATTTGCTGGCTTAATTAAATCCTCACTTATTGATGCTGTATCAATCTTTACTCTTAAGCTTAAAAAACATTTTCCGTGTTTCCACAAAGTCACAGAAGACGAGTAGAAGTCTCAGAGAACGAAACCCTGCTGAGAAAACACGGGCCGTAGGATAGTTTCCAATACTCTTTGAAGTTCTCCCAAACGACTACAATTCAATGGCAATAAGATGTTTTCATTTCCTTAGTTTTTAAAATAACCCATGAAAAAAGTACCATGTCCCAAAAACCCTATAGAAATATGGACTTAAACCCTTTCAAAGAGCACGCTCAAAATTTTTGCAACTAATTTTAGCCACTATCGCGTGACCAACAACCAACCAATGAAAGCGCACGTAGCAGTCAAAGTAAATCCAGGTACATAACAATAGCTGTCACCTTACAAATATTAATTATTGTACTGCAACCCCAGATAAAAACCAAATTTACCAACCCATTTGGGCAAATTACTTTATTTCTATTCCATTAACAGTTTTCCCTTTAGACAATTATATGCGGTGACAAAAAACAACAAATTAGAACAGGCACATGCCGTACGAAAACAAAGCAAGAACATACTGTGGTTCTATTAGCTGCAAATTAGTTCTTGGAATATTTCAAAAACAAATTAAAATTGAAAACTGCAAACTTTCCTTCCGCTGTATTTTACCCCCAACGAAACAGCGTTAAATATTCAAAAAACGATAAACAACCCAGCGCTACATAGAGCTGGTGTTACGGAAAAGAAATTACGGCTTAACAAATAAAACCTGTTAACAACAGAGGTATATTTTCATCAGACGAAGAAAGGAGGGAAAAATCGGTGAAGAATAGTTAGAATCTAAAGGTGTTACCTAATCCCTCGTACTTTATATTCCGCAAATTGCTCGGCCTTCTGTACCTTCTCACATAAATAAAAAGGGCAAAACTCAACATCGTTAAAAACGGGAGGTCAGCTTGACTACCGCCATTTTGAATTTCTTTCATACCCAGGTTCTCCTCACCAAATGCTATGAGACAGGTTCTTAATATAAGTGCCGGACTGGGACTGCACTCAATGCTACGTGAGAGCTTTTGTGTACAGGCTGTGCTTACTGTTATAGCCTGACCGACTTTCCTCACAAGATGAAGTTGACGGAACAAATTCCTTGTGTGGCCTTTTCCTTACTAAACTTTTCAATGTAGTGAATTGACTGCACCACAGCCTACGATAATTACTACCAAATCCTAACAAGGAATTATGTAAACTAAAATAAACAATTTAAATTTGTAAATTGTAGATGTGTTTGACCTTGCGAGACAAGAGAACCGGAAGGTACTAAAGCGGGTGAAACGCGAACCAAATGTACCGAAACATCCCTGGAAACTAGTGTGACGACTAGCCAATAAGTGACATTAGCTTCAACTTTCTCCGAGGTCTAAGCAAAGGTAAGCAAGATCGTGTTGCATTTTGCAATTAATTGTTAGTTAGGTTTAGCAGTCTTGGTAACTATTATTAGTAAATGGAAAAATATGGAATAATATTAATAATAATATTAATATTAATATTAACTATTATTAGTAAATGGAAAAAATGGAATAATATTAATATTCATATTAATATTAATATCAATATTATTAATATTATTATTATTATTATTATTATTATTATTATTACTTGTCTGACATTGACATTACATCGGAAAGTGCGCAAGCCAGAATTTAAGTAGTGACTTTTTTGTCAGTCTGAATTATTTTTAGATAGTCCTTAATTATTTATTTTTTATTAACTTTTCGACGCTTTTTAAACTATTGAAAGTGAGAAATGAAGTAGGAAATAGAGCAGAAGAGGAGAGAAGAAGAATATCGCGTTGTATTTGTATAAGCTATGTATTTTTAGGCTGGATAATGCAATGTAAACTGAGAATGTCTTGAGTTGTTATCCATTTCACGATATAAATAGTGTGCAAAAATTGATTTCCAATTATGTTATTGAATTTTATTGCATGCAACCATACTTGTACATTATTATTATTATTATTATTATTATTATTATTATTATTATTATTATTATTGTTCTTATTATTATTATTATTATTATTATTATTATTATTATTATTATTATTATTATTATTATTACGTAGTCTTCAGGTGAGCATATATTAGTAAACCTGGAGCCGGTTCTTCAAAAGCCGATTAACGCTAATCCCCTATTAAAAGTTAACGGAGGTTTTCATTTTTTTTGTCAAAAATATAACTGAATGCTAATATTAAGCTGATAGCAAGGAGCAGTTGATGTCAAAACTAGGCCAAAATTTTCTCACAAAATCTTAATTGATTAGTAATTAAACTCGAATCAAAGTTCAGTTTAACCCAGGATTAGCTTAATCGAGCTTTGAACAACAGGCCTCTGAACCACAGTATAGGTTTTGTTCGTCCTAGATGATTGTCTCGTACAATACTTCAAAATCAGTGGTAAAGAAACTCCAGCTTCCTGCATAAAATGAACACCAACCACTAGATGAATACCCTTGGGGGTGGGGGTAAGACATGTTACAATAGGTCATGACCATAGCTGGGTCCATTGATAAAGTGAAGATGTCGTTGTAACCAAACGCTGGTCCAGTTGCATAGGTTTGGATTATAGCGCGACTGGTTTCTTCTGACTTGATTTGAAGCTTAACAGGAGCGTAGCCATTGATGTTATACAGTGAGTAGATAAATGATTTATTGGATGCGGCAAACTCCCATTCACCTAGAGAACAAAACAAACCATTTCGCTTAGTAGTATAATTTCATGTGTATCCCTTGATATTTCTTACTTATATATTTAATACGTAATTACGTATTTACAAACTTGTATTCTTTTACATCGACTAAGTACGAAATAACCACAGAACTGATGGTTAAAAGTGAACGATTTGTTCAAATTAACTGTTAGTTCAAAGAAAGTACTGAAATAATAAAATTCTCATATCACATTTGTGCACGGTGCAGTAATTACAAGGAGACGTGGTCAGCAGTGACAAATTTCTGTTGTTTTCCCAATCTCTTTTCCCGCCCGATCCTCGCCGTCTGACATTGATTTTCAAGGCACTTGAAGTGTTTTCTGTGTAAACGAAAAATCAGGAAACTTCGGCCGTGAGATAAGTAGATCAAAAAAATTTTTAGAGACTGCACTTGGAATGTTCAAGGTGTCTGTAGAGGAGTTTCTTTTGTCCCTTTCGGAAGAAAACGTAGTAAATTCGCCATGACACCATTTGTGATTTTTTTCCCAGAGGGTAGATATTCGGTGTCGAGTGGAATTGTAAACGATGATATGCTATAAAAAAGAAACAAAAACAACAAGGAAAACAAAAAAATTTCCAAACTCAAGCAAAACACAGCAACTAACTGCTTCAACAAGGAACAGCACGCGTGCGCACAGTCAAATGACCCGTAGAGTATACACGGCTTCTATGGACAAAGTAGCCGATACCTAGACAGATATGAGATATGAAAAAAACAGGCGGCACAACAAGACTACCAATTACGTAATTGAACCAAAAAAAAAGTTATTTCAAGCAGACGTGCTCTTGTGCGGGAACGCAACGCACTGGTTCCGTGTAAGATCAGTCTTTGGTTAAGTTATTTGAACGTTTAATTTGACATGAAACTATTGCGAATCAGCTGATCTGAATTAGCCTCATTCAGTGAAACTATTCCTAGGTCATGAAATGACTGAGTAGAACTCTTGCTGCTGTCAAATGATACTTACGAGGACTGGACCAAGACACGTCAGTGTATCCACCAAATATGTACTCTCCGGCTTTTATTATAGTAACAGTAGGGCCCTTTCCATCACAGTTGCTGTGAAATGTAGATGCTGCCCAGCCATCTGTCTTAGCATGCCAACACTGTACAAACCTACTGCGGGATGGACTCTGGAGGACTGGCGCCAAATACGAATTCAGTATGTCCCGATACTTGCTGTCGAGGACTCCAAGAATGGAAGATGCATTGAGAGCACCTAAACAAAAGTAAAAGTACAAGATTTCAAGGAACAAGCGCAAAACTAAAACTTTTAACTAATATTCTTAAACTATGAATAGCAAGTCGCAGAAAAGTAACAAAAAACCGAATGAGTCATTTGTCCACTGGCCTTGAAGAAACCACTCTTTCTTAAACAGGGAGTTAAAAAACATTCTTTGTTCGACCTATACTCTTAGCGGATACCCTTATTAAAATGACATTTCTGTAGCCATACATGTTGTCTTATTTAGATGGAGATTTTAGTTCTTAACATGACTTCTCAGAATAAAGCGCTGAACACAGAGCACTGACCAGAGGTAACTTTTTTTTCACGTGTTATTGTGCATTATGAGTAGAGCTAATTTTACAGTGCACCCAGTACTAGCTTGCTTGCATAGCTTTAACGAGTCACATCCAAGCGGCTGCTTCGTACGTGTTTTCCTTTCTAGCTTAACCAAATTACGAGTGACCGACAGCCAAAGTAACACTGGTAAATCCGACTCAGTTAAATTACATTCCATC
Organism: Pavona decussata; assembly: GCF_977016875.1. Lineage (NCBI taxonomy): Eukaryota > Metazoa > Cnidaria > Anthozoa > Scleractinia > Agariciidae > Pavona > Pavona decussata. The sequence continues at coordinate 26,516 of NW_028145762.1, read as the reverse complement.
TTCGTTGATTAAATAGTTCAGGACAACAGGTTTGCAGTAAGGGCGATTGAGCATTCATCGTTTATGAACGTTTCTTGTCAGAATAAAGCGGATACGTATAAGTGGTTGTTTTAAACGTTTTATATTTGCACGTAATTAACAATGACTAGCAATCGTAACGTTACCGTAATGAATAGCTCCTCATTAAAGTGCCCCTAACCCTACAATTTGTTTTCTTGTGGTAGATTTCCATATCTTTCAAGAACTCATTTTCGAAAAAAATTTTGAGAAATATTGAATCCTTTTTATTTTACGAGCGCTAAAAGTTACTGAAATTTTTAAATTTTTGCGCCCTTTAAGCCCCGCTGGACAAATTTTTCTCTCGTGGGTTCATTAGGAACGAGCCAATGAGAAGCGTCCGATATTTGACACTGTGACGTAAGAAAAGGACACCAGAAGGATTCAGAAGGAATCTTATGAGGGGTATCGAATGGTCTTTGCGAGCATTTGCGAGCATGCGAGCACTGTGTTTATTTTTGCGAGCAGGAGCAGTTGTCAAATTTTTCTTGCGAGCAGCGAGCACTTTAGAAAATACAGATGGCGAGCAGCGAGCACTTTAGAAAAATAGAGATAGCGAGCAGCGAGCACTTCGTAAATTTTCCGCAAGCTGGAATCTCTCTTTTATTAATAGGATTAACGAAATCTCGAGCAATCGAGTACATGTTAACGAGAGTGCGAGCATGCGAGCAGTTGCAAAAATTTTGCGAGCACGAGCAAGCGAGCACCCGTTTAATTTTTGCGAGCAATTCGAGCAAAGGCCAATTTTTGCGAGCACTTTTAAATTGAATGGGACCATTCGACACCCCTCTTATGCATGCTGACTCCTTTCTCTACATTTCGAGAGTTGCTGCATCCATTTTCTCTGTTTACAATTGAAGCATTACCGCGAATCTTCGGATATTTTTGCACGATGTCCTTTTCTTACGTCACGCTCCATATTTGGCCGAGTGGGGGACTAATGCGAACGATAGGTGAAAATATCGACAAGACTGCCTTCACTTCTAGCGCTCGTAAAAAAAAAAGGATTCAATATTTCTCAAAATTTTTTTCGAAAATGAGTTCTTGAAAGATATGGAAATCTACCAAAAGAAAACAAATTGAAGGGTTAGGGGCACTTTAAAATGTAAACGTTGAGTTTGGTCTCAGATCAGAGATGAAAATCATAAAGATTTTATTCTGGTGTTTCATTGGGTATCGAGATTCCTGCACATGCACTTTATGAATCATTAATGAGTTTGAGAAACAACAAGGAAAGACATAATCTTTTTCCTATTTAAAAGTCGCTGAACGCACCTCGCCAGCGAAAGTTTGTACGGTATCCAAGATTCCCGGGCTCTTTAAGTTTGTTTTTTAACTACTTCGCAAAACGCATTACAATATTGATTAAATAAAAGAAGGGGTCTGGTTTGCTATGGCATTCAAAAAGCTTAGTATTTTATTACAGAAAAATGGCTTTTTCAATCGTTTATCAGTAATATATATTAAATGTGTTACATGTAATGGGCTATACAGTTTCTCGTCTTGTGACTCACTGCTTTCAACACTGCGATTGGTCAGTGGGGCATTTTGCAGGAGCTTTGTTGCACCATTCAAGTAGTTCAATAACTTGCTCCGTTTCAACCCTTTAATATTTTTCTCTAATTTAATTAACGTGTATCGTTCAACGACAATTTCACTTTTTTTCTCAGTGCGCGAGCTTGTGGAATTCTGTCAATCATGCACTCTGATTGGTTCCGGCAGCGGTTGTAATTTTTCGATATTGCCCGCAAACCCAGACGGATTTGTTACGTGATTTGTTCTTTATTAATTTTATTTCATTTTATTTATTATTTAATTTTTATTAGTTTTTTTTTCGTATAACACAGCGGTAACACGGATTCCTGAATTACGTCCCCTGGGCTTTTTAATCAGTGGCATGGGTGGACCGCAAACACATAGATTAAAAATATATATAATAAAACAATTCGGTTTTGGTTCATGTGAGAAAATACAAAAGAAGACCCTGCTTACTTTAAAATACATAACGACGTATTTTCTTAAGGTGATTCCATTGAATTACATTGCACATTGCACATTCTTACTGGGCATATTTTCTACGTCATTAGCGCGCGTTTGGCGCGCTTACAATCAAAATATGTGATGTTTTCCTTGATGCTAATCCCAGTCAATTTCTAAATGGTTATTTTCTCCAAAACGAGCACAGTAACCTATATTTCTTAGCTAGTTGTTTTAATTTATATATTACGCTGTTTATGTCTAAAATTTTTGCGAAAAAAATTGAGGACAGAAAAATGAGCTAATGCCAGAAATACGAGCTTGCCCACTACATACGGACATAAAGTAGTGAATGGAAATTTCGTTAGTGATGAGTAACACTTGCAATTGTATAACTGATAGGATTGATATTATAATAAATATCAAATAGTGTTAGTAATGGTTAAAAAAAACACAAACGTTTCGGATGTACAACCCTTCTTCAGTGTTCAGTCTACGGTTTTCTTCTATGCTGAAGACTAGTACCTATATATATGTACCAACCACTTTTACCACCAGACATGGCAATAACTGATCAAAGAAACTCATTTTTGAAAACGAAAATTCAAGCGATTAAGGGGGTGAATTGAGTGGATCGAGGCTCTTTCGCGGACACGATGACCTACCTTTTTTATTACATTTCTTGAAATAATAAATAGCAGTAAGCAATCACGGAAAGTTGAAGGAAATTTTCACGACAACTATTATTTCGTGAGAATCACCTTAGTTAAAACTTAATTATCTCTCAAAAGTGCGTGGTAATTAACTTTTTGGATTTTAATAATTCTTGGTCAAATCTGCTTTTTCCCACTAGTCGTAAACCACTCGAAAGCACCTTTAAATAAGTATCCACCGTCTTTAAGAAATCAGAGTCCCTTAGACTATTCCGATATATATACGCAGAACGTATCCGCAGTAGCGAACTTAATTGTCTCACTTTCAGTAGCAGGAACTTCGCCTCATCCAGTCTGCATGGAAAAGAATTTTTTTTTCAAACCTTTACCTAGAAGAGATCGATAAGCCAATGACCCTGCAAGCCCATGAATTTGGGACAGTTTTAGTTGATTCCCTATGAGCATGTACCTTGTTTTCTTGACATTCTTAGTCACTTTATTTGCTATCAACCATGATTCGACTTATTTCAAATCACAATTCATTTTATGTTTAAGGACACATTAGTCCTCTGCAGGCGAGGTAAGAGTAGTATCATCTGCATACATTCTCGGCTTTGAGAACAAATTACATGTCGGGAGATCATTGATATAAATGGAAAATGACAAAGGTCCCAAAATAGTATAGAGCCCTATCGAATGCCTCATGTCTGATAACAGAAAACAGATTGTACTCTATCTATAAAAAAACACCTGTCTTTGGCCAAATAGATAGGACTGAAACCAGTTAATAGATTGGGAGCCGATATAGTACAGCGTAAGCTTTCCTAACAGGATATCATGGTCATATCATGGTTTCAAAGGCTTTTTTCAATTCTAGAAATATAATGCTACTTATAAGATTTTTATCCAAATTCCAATACCGTTCATTTGTGACCTCCAATAAACTGTCTCAGTAGAAAACATTCTCCTGTACCCAGATTGAGCTTCAGATAACAAAGAGTTTTCATTTTTTAAGTAATTATATAGTTGGTTAAAAACAACTCTTTCAATTAGTTTACTAACAACAGGCAGAACTGAAATCGGTCTATAATTACTAGGATCAGTCGTCAGACCTTCTTTGAATGTAGGGGAAACTCTAGCTATTTTCCAAGCATCAGCAAATATTCCCGTACAAACCTTCACACCTTTCACCACCGTAACCGCTCTTGCACTGGCAGCTGAAGTTTCCTCCTGGTTCATCTGTGCAGTTTCCCCCATTCAAACACGGATTCGAATCGCATGATTGAATTTCTGCAAAGTAATGTTTAAAATGTGAAATTTTCAATTTTCAAAGAGAAAAAATTTCGCTTAAGCAAATAAACCAACAAAAGAAGAAATCAACTGCGCAATATTATGATCCTCACAGGTTTAAGTAAGCAAAGGGTAATTCTTTGTGATAGTAACACTTGCAATTGTATAACTGCTAGGATTGATATTATTATAAATATCAAATAGTGTCAGTAATGGTTAAAGAAAAACACAGGAGTATCGAATATATAACCCTTCTTCAGTGTGGGAGAAAACCGTTTTTCTTCGGTTTTCTTCCATATTGATGTGGGTTTATATATCTGACGTGTCCGTGTTTTTGTTTTTAACCATTACTGACACTTTTTAATGTTCATTATAATATCAATCCTACCAGTCACAAATTAAGTAGTGATACTGAGAACTCACACGTAACAAAAGGTTTGGGTCGATAACGTTTCGCTTTGCGGTTCCTTGCCGAGAGATTTTTATCTTTCAGTGCCGATTATGAGTAGTATATAGGCGGCGGTTTGCCAGAAAGCCAGTCAGAGAGCCAGCTTTCGCCCACGTGATCGAAATGGACCATTCAGGAGCAAGTATGATGACGTCAAAATGACATAATGCGTTCCTAAGTATGATGTCATGGTGTTAGTATGCAAATGAGGTCCATCAAAAAGGTTTAGCCCGTAAGCAACCAGAGAGCCGGATTTTGCCTCACGTGATGAAGGGTCAAAGATCAAACAAGACGACACGTGATTTTAAATCAATACAGTTTTCTTAATGACGTTTTAACAATTGCATGAGTGGCACTTTAGCGTACGGGATCTTGGAGATGAGACTGCAGAGTGGCTCTGCTGTCCAACAATAAGTGTCTTTACCCCTTCTTTTTTCTTGTTATTTTTCCTCTCCCATGGTTTTAGGTTGTCTTTATCTTTAGGAGGATATAGATATTTCGCCTCATGTCATCTGTGACTGAATGTCAAAGGTGTAAATTTTCTGTCTTGTATCTTAGAATGGTAGGTTTTCTAGGTTCGTTTGAAATGAAAAAAAATTATATGGCGTGAATAAGCCTCAATCGCAAAAAGCAACCAACCTTGCATGTCACTCTTCAGTTCATTCAATTCTTTGGTTTGAGCTAAATTAAGAAAGGGATATCAAAAACACAAATCAATGAGATGTTTTAGATCCTTTCCGTAATTGTGTAAACTGTACAGAAATTTGTTTTAGTTACGCTTTAAAACTCATCTGGTAGGGCTTTTGCAATTATTGGCCCCATAGAAATCATCGTAGTTTGTTCCTGGACCTATATGATCTCTAGAAATGGAAATACTATCTTTCAACTAGCTAGAACGTTTATTTTCCACGATTTGTGAGTTTGAATACTTTAGAAATCAGTAGATTTTGTATTGAGGCGACAAGGCCTAATAACATTTCTTTACTTCGTTTCTTGATTAAAAAAGCGGATGTTGTATAACTGTCAGCAACAGGAAAATCACCAGAGCGAGAAACTTTAGGGAGTATAGCCGATGATCAGAGATTTGTTGGTATTTTACAAACTAGATTTGTGTGGAAAAGCATTTGAGCGTGACTGAATGGCAAAGGTGTAAATTTTCTGTCTTGTATCTTAGAATGGTAGGTTTTCGAGGTTCCGGTTTGAAATAAAAAATAGATTTCTTTGGGATGAATAAGCCTCAATCGCAAAAACCAACCAACCTTGCATGTCGCTCTTCAGTTCATTCAATTCTTTGGTTTGAGCTAAATTAAGAAAGGGATATCAAAAACATTAATCAATGAGATGTTTTAAATCCTTTCCGTAACTGTGTAAACTGTACAGAAATTTGTTTTAGTTACGCTTTAACTCATCTAGTAGGGCTTTTGCAATTACTGGCCCCTTAGCAATCATCGTAGTTTGTTCCTGGACCTATATGATCTCTACAAACGGAAATACTATCTTTCAACTAGCTTGAACGCTAATTTTCTACGATTTGTGAGTTTGAATACTTCAGAAATCAGTAGATTTTGTATTGAGGCGACAAGGTCTAATAACATTTCTTTACTTCATTTCTTGATTTTAAAAAAAGTTGCCGTATAACTGTTAGCAATACGAAGATCATCATAGCAAGAGAGTTTAGGTCAGTGGAGCACAACAGGGAGATTTAATTGATGACAGTTCAACCTAGCCTGAAACCTTTCCTCCATGGCCGGGTTGTTCGAAAGTCGATTAACGCTGATCCACGATTAGAAGTTAATCAAGGTCTTCATCACGCTCCTTAAAAACGGGTTTAAAGGATGATGTTAAGTTAAAGGTAAAGAGAAGTCTAAGTCGATACTGAAGGACAACAAACTTTTGGAAGAATCTTTATTGATTAGGTATTAAAATCGAATCAAAGTTCACGTTAATCCAGGATTAGCTTTGTCGGGCCTCGAACAACTGGGTCCTGAGGATCAATTTTGTTCTCGATAACTAAGACGTTAGAAAGGAAGAAAAAAATCATTTAATTAAATGTACAAGTCTTAAAAACTGAAGTCATGACTGTAGACACTGCTAACCACGGAACAAAACATTGTAAACTGTACATAACACTTAAAATTCAGCTGTTGGGAGGCTGACTAGTTGGCTACAAATGCGAGGCTGAGAATTTGAACATGGGCCGGACTACCATAGAACAAATACAGCAGGAAAACAGAACTATATGTACATCCGGATTACAAGCGCGCCTGTCTAACAACTCGCCACATTTCAACGCCTGCTTAGTTTTAATACTTTACTCATTATGAGAATTAAAGAAAATATGTTTTAAAAAATCAGAAGAAAAGAACCAATTGACGAACTGAAAGAATGAAGAAGAACAAGAAAAAAGGAAAAAAAAATGAAAAAATTTCGTGGAAAGCTCTAGTTGGTTGGTCTCACTTACAGTTTGTACACCCCTTAGAACACTTCTTACCCCTTCCTGCGTCTGACGTGATAAGCATGTGCGCCATCAGGACATGCACACTTAAAATGAGAATATAGGTAGCCCTCATGATCAACTACGAGATAAAACGTCCAGATCTACAAAAACAAAACAGAAAATTTGTAAGAAAGAAAATATTAAGTAAAGCAGCCTTATCTTTTGGTTGGCTTGTAGTACCGCCTTCCAAGAGTAAAAATACTAATTTTAAAGTTTACTGTCGACTCCTTCAAAAAGAATGAACTAATCAGAAGAAACAGAAAAGCAGGTACACTACATTTAATCTGACTCTAGAAAAATCTCACGAGATTTTTTTCCCCGGGCTGTAAGCAGATTTCATTTGAGTGTCCTAACACGAAATCCAAAGTAACCACTCTAACCAATCAGAAAAGACGTTAACTCAACAATGAACCAATCAGAACTGGAAGCAATGCGTGCGAGCAGGTTGTGATTGGTTTTGGTTTTGCTTCTTATTGGTTTAGAAAGTGGCGCGAGTTTTCAGTGCTAACCATTCACAATACGTCAATTGAACGCAACGCTGGAATCTAGGCTTTACTGCAGCGGAGGAGTGATGAGGAATTACGAGTGAGTGACAGACATAGACTAGAGAAAGAAAGAGACCAGTTAGGGTAGTTTGATTAAAACTGAATTAAAAAGGCTGCTTTAAAACTCCAATCGTTTTGTTATTATTACTAAGAAAATCTGTCATGCGTTTACCATACCCAAGGGAAAAAATCCCTTTATTCATGCAGACATAATACGTTTGGTGAGGATCTAGAATCATAAGTGAAAAGAGGATCAACGAATTCAGCTTTTCACACAAATTAGTTGGTAAAGAGTTGAACCAGAACCCAGAGAATGGAACTTCTGTTTTCTTCAAATGATGCACGTGAACATTTTCTCCTTCATATTTTCAGCGTGGTTTAGCGTTATTTCGAATCTCCAGGAAAACTGTATGTAGTTTTGGGAAGTCATCATCAGATGTTAAAACTTTTATTAATTTAGACGTTTTTCTTAAGGCTTTTTAACGAAAAAAGCAATATTTTAAAAACGCATTGAAGTTTCACGACAATCAGCGGGGGTAATATATATATCTCGAACTTACAGCTGGTGAGCATGACATCTTTTAAAAGCCAACTTGAAATTAACAGCGACTGCTGGAATTCAGCACAGGCGCAATTAAATACGCCACTCCTCTTAAAGTTCTAATAATTCTTGCTGGTAGCTTAGACGATTCCTGACCACCAAGATCACGGTCTCAAATAATGACACTACATGATTCCACTTAGCAGTTCAACAACTCGGATACAGGACGGTTTATAAATTACTTCGACCAGTAATCAGTAATTTCCTGGAAATAATCTATATATTGTGGTTCAAAACCTTTTTTGGTTGAAAAAAATTTAAATCAGTTTGATTTTTATTTCCCTTTATCTCCGATTGTGGTAATGAAAACTGCACAGAGGTGAATAAAAATTAAACTGGTCTGAAAATTTTTAAACCAAACCAAATCTTTACTGAACCACAACACATGCATCCTGCTTTTGTAATCCAAAACAGGTTAAAAGAATGCTTTCCTAGAAATTGTAATGTGGTTTTCATTTTGAGCATGCCTTGTGATAGTGTGCTACGCAGTTGTTTTTAGGCTTGTCACCCAACGCTTCTCCCCACAAACGGCGTTTGTGGGGAGGAGCGTTGCGTGACGTGCCTAAAAACGTCTACGTAGAAGACTAGTAGCCTTGTGAGGGTCAAAAGCTCGCAAATGATGCGCGTACAGCTTCAAGATTGTTACCAATCTCGGGTTTTTTTTTTTTTTTTGGTAATACAAAAGGGAATTTTCACGATTAAAATAGTAAAAGAATGAGTTAAAAGAGGAAAACGAATTCAACAAATTCAGCTTGCCACAGAAAAATTGTAAAAAAGTTGAAAAACAGAGAAAGAAATTATTTTTTTACACGCGGGACCTTTCTTTCATGAAATTCTTCGCCACTTTGGTGTATTATCACTAGCGCTGTATCATTATCGATCCCGCCACGAGTTGAAACTTTTCGGCAATCTAAATTCACTGGTTAATTTTCCCGTTTCTAATTTCCTTTGCCACCTCATCTCCAATTCGCTAGTTGTTGTCGCTAAATATTCACTTCCAGAAATGTGTGAGGTTGTTGGACATATAGCCTAAATTCTAACGGGAAATGAACACCCTCCGAGAACTTGTCGCCAAATAACTCATTGCTCATTTTAAAGAGACAAAGCAGTGTCGCACTTTTCTGATAATCCACGAGCTGGGACTTGCCCCTGTACGAATATTCGAATTTCTTAAATATTCTCTTTTTAACTTCCATGAGAGTTGCGATTTCTGTAGGTTCCTCTTGAAGACGGATGAACGTCACGTTCTATTCATTTATGACAAATAACAGCCATGGTTTCTAACAGAAATTAAATCTCAAAACATTCTCCCCTGTGCTCTATCAGTTACAAACGAACGCAATTACCAACCCTATTAAAATAGCATTGAATAAACAAAGAAAGGGAAATATTACAGCTTTACAACCCCAGTTTTATGCCTTTCATTTGACGGACAAATTCTTTTATACGGTTTCGAAAGTCAAGAAAAACTTACTTTTTCCACATCTAATAATTTTGCTCAGCAGACAAAACATGATTTAAGATAGGATAATCTAATTCAGCTTCCTGATGAAAGTATGCTACTCTTGGGTGTGTATTAAAAAAACTCAGAGATTCAAACCTTTATTTTCCGCAAGTAAAACACGTCCTTTAATCTTTAATACATTTTTCACTACTCTGGTGTATTTTCACTCAGAATCTCCATGCTCTACAATCATAATCAATCGCGCCACAAGTTGAGGTATAGAACAATACAAATTCGTTGTTTTTTTTCGCATATTTAATTTAATTTGCACCCTTCGGCTTCTAAATTATATCCAATTTGTTAGCTGTTGTCGTTAAAGTACTAAAATGCCTTTCATTTTTGGTTTAGAAATTTGTGAAGTTGCTTGAAAGCTAGCACAAACTCTAACGGAGAATTAATGAATATCTTTTGAGACCTTATCGCCAAATAAAGCATTGCCCTTGTAGACAGGGCAGTGAATGTCGCATTATCGGGTTCTTTAATTTCCTCTTAGCTTCCGTCAGATTTCTGTAGCTTCCTCTTGAACTGACCATGAAGACGGGTGAACTAAATGTTCTATTCATTTATAACAAATAATAGCCGTAGTTTCTATAACAGAAATTCAATCCCAAAACGTTCTCTCCTGTGTTCTATTGTTACAAACAAACGCAATTACCAAACCTGTTAAAATAGCATTGATAGCACAAAGAAAGGGAAATATTGAAGCTTTACAAGCCCAATTTTATGCCTTTTATTCCCGGGGGGGGGGGGGGGTACTCCTCGGAATTCTTGGTGGGGGTGTGCCGCCCGGGTCTTCAAATCCCGACCCTATTTCAGACCTAAACATGCCATTTTCCACACCCGTTTTCAGACCTGACCTCTAAAATCCATACCCGTTTTCAGACCTGATAATTATGCATCAGTGCTGAACGGCTGTTGACGCAAGGAGTAAAAGTAAGCTGGAATGACATAGTTTATCTATTTCTTTTTCTCGCTATCAGTTAGTCGTTCCAGTTACGTACTGAGAAGAAAAAGATGTTTGTAAGCTTTCGTAAATGTTCCCGGCCCCAAAAACCCGACCCGATTTCAGACCGTAATTGTCAAAATCTATACCCGTTTTCAGACCAATGAAATGTTGGACATCTCTCTGGAAGAAAAATTCATAGCTTTATACTGTCAATAAGCTAGGGAAATTTTTACGGGAACTCTGAAATCTCGTTGGCGATTTTGAAAACTGAACTGTAAATTTCAAAACTCCGTTCAAATTTCAAAAATATCGTTCACGCGTGACCTGGGTTGACTGTAATTGTAAAGCAGCCGAAGGTCTGTTACTCTGGTGTGCATTAATGAAAGTCTTGTTTTTCGCATGCAAGAAAAACATTTTCTTAGTTAAATTTTCACTAGTTTGCCGATGCATTTTCATTCAGAATCTCCACGCTCTACCATATATCATAATAAATCGCGCTCCAAGTTGAAGTTTAGAGTTCTATTTAATTCCTCGGTTATTTTTTGGATATCTAATTTTGTCTGAGTCCTTTACTTCTAAATTGTCTCCAAATTGTTAGCTGTTATCGCTAAAATACTATTATTCCTTTATTTAGGTTTAGAAATTTGTGTCTGGTTGTTGGAAAGGTAGAACAACCTCTAACGGGAAATTAATGAAAACCTTCTGAGACATTATCGCCAAATAAATCATTAGGCTTGTAAACAACAATACTCTGAAAAATCAAGAAATTTAACTGGGACTTACCTCTGAATGAAGAATTCGAGTTTCTTTTAATTTACGAGAGAGTTGCGACGTGGTAGTCTTTTGTTGAACTGAAAAGTGGTAACTGACCAAGAGTTCTATTGTTCTATTCATTATGTGCCCTATTGGTAGGCATAAATTCGAAAATACAATGTCAATCTAAAAAGCGCCCCTTCTGGCGCTTTATTTTTTAAAAAAGTTTGAGTTATTTTTGCAAAATAACGCAAATTGAAGTAATAATGCCCATCGCCAATTGTTCAATGTAATTAAATTGTGTAAAGATTTGACATGCATTGCTAATGTTATCCCCTGAAGAAAGGCAAATCATTTGTCAAAGTCTGTCACTGTACAAACGCCCCCACAACACGTTGGCAAGAAAAGTTTTTAATCTATTCAGACTGATGAGTTGGCATGATTTAAAATATTATTTTATACTTTGGCCTTACAATGCCAAAAAGCAAAAACAAAAAAACAAACCAATTACGTAGATAGGAAGAAGAAAAGAAGAAAGAAAGAAAAAAATCAGGGAAAACAGAACTCAAAATCTAACTTCAACCAAATGAATAGCAACCGTCGAAGCCACTACCAATCAAACTACTATCTATTTCCATTCGCGTATTTATGCTAGGAAAATTGTAGTCTGCTGTGTGCTTAATAGAAACTTTTTTTTTCAAGAATAGTATATTGTAATGTAACAAGCAACAGTAACAAGCATACACATTAGAAAAGAAAATGATTATACACAAATAGGGAAAAACATTAATAGTACATGTAGACACTGTCAGTTTTATTCTCCTCATTAATTTGTGGTTTTCGGTGTTACAGGTAAGTAAGAATTCTTTCTAGGAGGTTTACAAAGTTTACGACCCGAAACATTTGCTTTCCATTCCAGAAGTAATAAATTTTCTGGGCTTGTAAAAGAATGAGTTAAAAGAGAATAGACGAACTCAGCTTGCCACAAAAATTATAAAACAGTTGAAACGAGGAGAAAAAAAATATTTTCTGCGCGCGGAGCGCTTTTCGGGAAACTCTTCACCATTTTAGTGGATTTTCACTGACAATCTCTGCTCTGTGTCATTATCGATCACGCCACAAGTTGAAACTTTACAACAATCTAAATTCACTTCTTATTTTTCCGCTTTCTAAATTTCTTTGCCACCTCATCTCCAATTCGTCAGCTGTTGTCGCTCAAATAACTGAATGTATTTATTCACATCCAGAAATTTGTGAGATTGTTGGAAATCTAGCCGCCTAAATTCAAACGGGAAATGAACACCTTCTGAGAACTAATCGCCAAGTAACTCATTGCGCATTTCAAAGAGACAAAGCAGTGTCGCACCATTCTGATAATCTACGAGCTGGGACTTGCCCCTGTATGAAGATTCGAATTTCTTTGATATTCCCTTTAGCTTCCATGAGAGTTGCGATTTCTGTAGGCTCCTCTTGAACTGAAGGTGGGTGAACTTAGTGTTCCATTCATTTATGAAAGGTAATAGTCAAAGTTTTTTTCTCAAAACGTTTTCTTCTGCGCTTTATTGTTACAAACAAACGTAATTACCAAACCTGTTTAAAGAGCATTGATTGCACAAAGAAAGGGAAATATTAAAGCTTTACAAGCCCAGTTTTATGCCTTTTTATTTCGCCAACAAATTCTTTTATACCGTTTCCAGAGTCAAGCAAAGCTTACGTTTCTCACATCGAATAATTTTGCTCAGTAGGTACACATGATTTAAAATAGAATAAACGAATTGATCTTCCCTCAAATATTAATTGAAAAGCAGCCGAAGGTGTGTAACTCTTGTGTGCATTAAGAAACTTAGAGAATGAAAGCTTTGTTTTTCGCAAGTAAAAAATTTTCTTAGATAAACTTTTCACTAGTTTGCCGATGCATTTTCATTCAGAATCTCTACGCTCTACCATCATAATAAATCACGCCCCAGGTTGAACTTTAGAGTTCTATAAATTCTTTTTTTTTATATATATATATATATATATATATCTGCCGGATTTTGTTTGAGTCCTTTACTTCTAAATTGTCTCTAATTTGTCAATTGTTATCGCTAAAATACTATTATGCCTTTATTTAGGTTTAGAAATTTGCCGCTGGTTGTTGGAAAGTAGAACAAACTCTAACGGGAAATTAATGAATACCGTCTGAGACATTATCGCCAAATAAATCATTAGGCTCGTAAACAGCAATACTCTGAAAAATCAAGAAATTTAACTGGGACTTACTTCTGGATGAAGAATTTGAGTTTCTTTTCCTTTCCGAGAGAGTTGCGACGTGGTAGTCTCTTGCTGAACTGAAAAGTGGTAACTGACGAAGAGTTGTACTGTTCTATTCATTTTTTGCCCTTTGGTAGGCATAAATTAGAAAATACAATGTCAATCATAAAAGCGTTCCTTGTGACGCTTTATTTTAACAAAAGAAGACAAACTGAAGTAATAATGCCCATCGCCAATTGTTCAATGTAATTAAATTGTGCAAAGATTTGACATGCATTGCTAATGTTATTAAGAAGCGCAAATCATTTGTCAAAGTCTGTCACTGTTCAAACGCCTCCACAACACGTTGGCAAGAAAAATTTCTAATCTATTCAGGTTGATGATATGGCATGATTTAAAATATTACTTTATATTTTGGCCTTGCGATGCCAAAAAAAGCAAAAACAAATGCAAAACAACAACAACAAAGTACGCAGATAAGACGAAGAAAGAAAGAAAAAAATATCAGGGGAAACAGAACTAAAATCTTACCTCAACCAAATGATTAGCACCCGCGAAGCCATTACTTATCAAAATACTATCTATTTCCATTCGCTTATTTAAGCTAGGAAAATTGTAGTCTGCTGTGTACTGAATAGAACCTTTTTTTTTTTTTTCAAGAATAGTATATTGTAATGTAACAAGCAACAGTGACTAGCATACACATTTGAAAAGAAAATGACAAACAGGGAAAAACATAGCATATACAGTGTCAGTTTTATTCCCAAATGTACGAGCCGAAATATTTGATTTCCATTCCAGAAGTAATACATTTTCTGGGCTTGTAAAATAATGAGTTAAAAGAGAATAGACGAACTCAATTTTATTTTGCCACAAAAATTATAAAACAGATGAAACGAAGAGAAAAAAATGTTTTCTGAGCGGGGGGCGCTTAGTTCGTGAAATTCTTCACTATTATTGTGCATTTTCACTGACAATCTCTGCTCTGTATCATTATCGATCACGCTACAAGTTGAAACTTGTCAGCAATCTAAATTCACTTCTTATTTTTCCGCTTTCTAAATTTCTTTTCCACCTCATCTCCAATTCGTTAGCTGTTGACGCTAAAATATATAATTGAATGTATTTATTCACATCCAGAAATTTATGAGGTTGTTGGACACCTAGCCTAGTAAATTCTAACTCAAAATGAACACATTCCGATAATTTATCGCCAAATAACTCATTGCGCATTTCAAAGCGGTGAGGGTAAAAGGTGGAAAGAGTTTGCGGAATGGTATGTGGCATGGCGTGCGGAATGGCATAATTATGCAAAATACGATTTACGCGGGGAATAAATTAACTGAAGAGCGCGTTTTCGCGCCAATTTTATAAGAGCAGCAGTTTTTTCGATGTTGCGGACTATTAAAACAACCAAACAACAGATCGAGGATTAGAAAATATACGCCTGGGATAGAACATGTCTGATCGCTGGTTAGGAAGTGAGAGTGAAGAAATCGATGAAGTTTCGCATTCAAGGAACTAAGAATAAATTAAATTTCTAGCTGACAAAAAGAACGTGGCAGCGAGTAGCCTAGACAAAAAGCAACACCAGACTGGAGAAAAAACGTCAGTCAAAGGCCAAAACTATTATGTGAGAAATTTTAAATTTAAACTCGGTCATTTTATCAGACTCTTTGACGGTTACAATTTGTACAACTCATGGGAAAAATATGTTCTACTTTTTCTCACCTTACATTTTCGTCGAGCGACGAGTACGCAAGTCACTGTTGAGCTGCTGAGCTAGCTACCTAGCTATTCAATACGGCGATTCAGGTAGCTATAGTTCAGTTACGCGTTATCGAACTAGACATATCCGTCTTTAATTAAGGTCTTTCAGTGCCAGACGTCCCAACCTAAAATGAGATTTAAAAGCGAAAAAGCCCTAGAGCAAAAAAGCAGATGACAAGTATGGTGTCTAATTATCGACACTGGTTGTGTGAAAGGTTGTGATCACAAATGCATTTTGGTCAAATTGTTGTTCATTTTCCCGCTCATGATAAATGAATCATCGAGCATACAGGGTATGAGAATTGATCTTTTAACGAGGGTTTAAAAAAAAAAGAAAAAAATGTTTATTATTTGCCCTCGGTAAAGGATCAATCTTTGTTCTGAGAAGACTTCACAATGCCACGTTATTTTTGTCAACCGAAGTCGCATGGAGTAAAGTGAACATGAAATTTAATTTACTACGGATTTACTCATAGTTCCCTGAATGCGAAAACTATAAACAGCTTTCATCGCTTTCTTTACCCTCACTTCTTCCAAATCATCAATCAGACGATCAAATCCTCGAATTGTTGTTAATATTTAGCAAGAGTCCGCAGCATCAAAAATGCTGGTCTTATAAAATTGGCGCGAAAACATGACCCGCTCTTCAGTTAATTTATTTCCCACGTAAATCGTATTTCGCATAATTATGCCATTCCGCACGCCATGCCACATGCCATTCCGCAAACTCATTCCTCCTTTTACTCTCACCGATTTCAAAGAGACAAAGCACTATTCTGATAATTCCCGAGCTGGAGCTTGCCCCTGTATGAAGATATTCTCTTTACCTCCCATGAGAGTTCTCCTAAAAATAAAAATATATTTACATTTATTTATTCATCCTTCAAGGGTATATTACGAGCTCACAATATGACCAGCTCCCAGTTGGCTTGATAGATCACTTGGTAGAGTACTACACCGGCATCGCAGAGGTCATGGGTTGGAATCCCGTTCAAGCCTGAATTCTTTTAAGGCTTTCTTTTCGCAACTGCTTAAGCTGCGTAGCAACTGCGAGGATCTCTCTTCTATTTGATCTTTCATCCGCAGTTCAAAATATACGTTTCAAATATTTACATTTATTTATTCATCTTTCACGGGTATATTACGAACTTACAATATGACCAGGTCCCAGTTTGCTTGATAGCTCAGTTGGTTGAGCGCTGCACCGGCATTGCAGAAATCATGGGTTCGAATCTCGTTCAAGCCTAAACTTTTTTAAGGCTTTCTTTTCGCAACTGCTTAAGTTGCGTAGTAACTGCAAGGATCTTTCTTCTATTTGATCTTTCATCCTCAGTTCAGAATATACGTTTCAAATATTTACATTTATTTATTCATCCTTCACGGGTATATTTCGAACTTACAATAATAACAGCTCCCAGTTGGCTTCATAGCTCAGTTGGTAGAGTACGGTACCGGCATCGCAGAAATCATGGATTCGAATCCCGTTCAAGCCTGATTTTTTTAAGGCTTTCTTTTCGCAACTGCTTAAGTTGCGTAGTAACTGCAAGGATCTTTCTTCTATTTGATCTTTGATCCGCAGTTCAAAATATATGTTTCAAATATTTACATTTATTTATTCATCCTTCACGGGTATATTACGAAGTAACAATAATTTCAGGTGCCAGCTGGCTTGATAGCTCAGTTGGTAGAGTACTGCACCGGCATCGCAGAGGTTTTGGGTTCGAATCCCTTCACCCCTGATTTTTTTTGTTTTTTTTTTTTTCAGGCTTTCTTTTCGCAACTGCTTAAGTTGCGTAGTAACTGCGAGGATCTTTCTTCTATTTGATCTTTCATCCGCAGTTCAGAATATACGTTTCAAATATTTAAATTTATTTATTCATCCTTCACGAGTATATTTCACCCGTAGTCTATACACTATGGATTTTTGCCTAATTGTCACCCAAAGACTATACACTGTGGATTGTGGCCTAATTTTCATCCCAACACTATACACTATGGACTTTTGCCTAATTTTCATTCTAAGACTATACACTATGGAGTTTAGCCTAGTTTTCATCATGATACTATAGAGTATGGACTTTGCTTAATTTTTATCCTGAGATTATTCACGATGGATTTTAGACTTATTTTTATCCTAATGTTATAAACTAATACTGTACACTAATTTTGTATCCTAATGCTATACACTAATGTATAGTCTTAGGATGAAAATTAGGCCAATATCCAAAGTGTATAGTATAAGGATAAAAATTAGTCCAAAATTCATAGTGTAAAGTATTAGGATGAAAATGTGGATAAAACCCAAATTGTATTGTCTTAAGATAAAAATCAGTTAAACGTCCATAGTGTATAGTATTAGCATGGAAATTAGGCCAGAATCCACAGGGCATTTGTATTTGTAGGACTGAAAGTAGTAAACAAACCAACTGGTTTGCTTCTCACAAACAAAGACCTTTTTGATTTTTGCGCCCATAAAGAAAAATGTTTGAACACTGAGAGAAAAGTTGTTTATCTTGTTACAGCTGTTAAAAATTTTTGGAAATCAGCTGTCCCTGTTTATGTCCCTAGGGATCCCAGAGTGTCGCAAAAAACCCTTGGGAATCATTTTTAAGTGCAAATAACGCCAAGAGAAAAATTTTCTTTTTAACTCTCACCCTCACTTCATCTTTTGTGACCTATTTCTTTGTCTCTGGTCCCTTGAGAGGCCTAAAAAGTCTCTCAGGGGACATTTTCGGACACACTGATTCAATTCGAAGCTTTTAAAAGAATATTTCTATTTAGTCCAAAAATCCACTTTTTTTTAAAGGGTTAGTCCAGGGTTTTGGTCAAAAAATGGCTAAATTTTGAAGTCTGCATTTTTCTTTTGTTTATGTCCCTAGGGATCTCAGAGTGTCGCAAAACCCCTTTAAAATCATTTTTAAGTGCAAATTACTCTAAGAGAAAGGATTTTCTTTTAACTCTCACCCTGACTTTATCTTTTGTGACCTATTTCTTTGTCCCTGGTCCCTTGGGAGGCCTAAAAAGATTCTCAGGGGACGTTTTCGGACACACTGATTCGATGGGAAGCCTTTAAAAGAATATTTCTATTTTGTCCAAAAATTGACTTTTTTCTAAGGGGTGAGTCCAGGGTTTTTGGTCAAAAATGGCAAAATTTTGAAGTCTGCATTTTTCACTTGTTTGTGTTCCTAGGTATCTCAGAGTGTCGCAAAAAGCCCTTGGGAATCATTTATAAGTGGAAATAACGCCAACAGAAAAAATTTTCTTTTTAATTCCCACCTTGACTTTATCTTTTGTAGGCTATTTCTTTGTCCGTGGTCCCTTGGGAGGCCTAAAAATTGTCTCAAAGGACGTTTTCGGACACAATGATTCGATTGGAAGCTTTTAAAAGAATATTTGTATTTTGTCCAAAAATCGACTTTTTTCTAAGGGAGTAATCCAGGGTTTTTGCTTAAAAATGGCCAAATTTTGAACTCTGCATTTTTCACTTTATCTTTTGTGACCTATTTCTTTGTCCCTGGTCCCTTGGGACGCCTAAAAAGATTCTCAGGGGACGTTTTCGGACACACTGATTCGATGGGAAGCCTTTAAAAGAATAATTCCCACCTTGACTTTATCTTTTGTAGGCTATTTCTTTGTCCGTGGTCCCTTGGGAGGCCTAAAAATTGTCTCAAAGGACGTTTTCGGACACAATGATTCGATTGGAAGCTTTTAAAAGAATATTTGTATTTTGTCCAAAAATCGACTTTTTTCTAAGGGAGTAATCCAGGGTTTTTGCTTAAAAATGGCCAAATTTTGAACTCTGCATTTTTCACTTTATCTTTTGTGACCTATTTCTTTGTCCCTGGTCCCTTGGGACGCCTAAAAAGATTCTCAGGGGACGTTTTCGGACACACTGATTCGATGGGAAGCCTTTAAAAGAATAATTCCCACCTTGACTTTATCTTTTGTAGGCTATTTCTTTGTCCGTGGTCCCTTGGGAGGCCTAAAAATTGTCTCAAAGGACGTTTTCGGACACAATGATTCGATTGGAAGCTTTTAAAAGAATATTTGTATTTTGTCCAAAAATCGACTTTTTTCTAAGGGAGTAATCCAGGGTTTTTGCTTAAAAATGGCCAAATTTTGAACTCTGCATTTTTCACTTTATCTTTTGTGACCTATTTCATTTTTAAGTGCAAATAACGCCAAGAGAAACATTTTCTTTTTAATTCTCACCCTGGCTTCATCTTTTGTGGGCTATTTCTTTGTCCCTGGTCCCTTGGGAGGCCTAAAAAGTGTCTCAGGGGACTTTTTCGTACACAGTCATTCGATTGGAAGCCTTCACTTGTTTATGTCCCTAGGGATCTTAGAGTGTCGCAAAACCCCTTGGGAATCATTTTTAAGTGCAAATAACGCCAAGAGAAACATTTTCTTTTTAATTCTCACCCTGGCTTCATCTTTTGTGGGCTATTTCTTTGTCCCTGGTCCCTTGGGAGGCCTAAAAAGTGTCTCAGGGGACTTTTTCGTACACAGTCATTCGATTGGAAGCCTTAAAAAGAATATTTATATTTTGTCCAAAGATCGACTTTTTTCTAAGGGGTTAGTCCAGGGTTTTTGGTCAAAAATGGCCAAATTTTGAAGTCTGCATTTTTCACTTGCTTAAGTCCCTAGGGAATTTTGAGTGCCGAAAAAGGCCCTTGGGAATCATTTTTAAGTGCAAATAACCCAAACAGAAAGAATTGTCTTTTTAATCCTCACCCTGACTTCATCGACTTTATCTTTTGTAGGCTATTTCTTTGTCCGTGGTCCCTTGGGAGGCCTAAAAATTGTCTCAAAGGACGTTTTCGGACACAATGATTCGATTCGAAGCTTTTAAAAAAATATTTGTATTTTGTCCAAAAATCGACTTTATTCTAAGGGAGTAATTCAGGGTTTTTGCTTAAAAATGGCCAAATTTTGAACTCTGCATTTTTAACTTGTTTATGTCTCTAGGGATCTCAGAGTGTCGAAAAAGGACCTTGGGAATCATTTTTAAGTGCAAATAACGCCAAGAGTAAAGATTTTCTTTTTAACTCTCACCCTGACTTCATCTTTTGTGACCTATTTCTTTGTCCCTGGTCCCTTTGGAGGCCTAAAAAGTTTCTTCGGACACAGTCATTCGATTGAAAGCCTTAAAAAGAATATTTATATTTTGTCCAAAGATCGACTTTTTTCTAAGGGGTTAGTCCAGGGTTTTTGGTCAAAAATGGCCAAATTTTGAAGTCTGCATTTTTCACTTGTTTAAGTCCCTAGGGAATTTTGAGTGCCGAAAAAGGCCCTTGGGAATCATTTTTAAGTGCAAATAACCCAAACAAAAAGAATTGTCTTTTTAATTCTCACCCTGACTTCATCGACTTTATCTTTTGTGGGCTATTTCTTTGTCCGTGGTCCCTTTGGAGGCCTAAAAAGTGTCTCAGGGGACGTTTTCGGACAAAATGATTCGATTCGAAGCTTTTAAAAGAATATTTTTATTTTGAATAAAAAAAGAGTTTTTTCTAAGGGGTTAGTCCAGGGATTTTGGTCAAAAATGGTCAAATTTTGAAGTCTGCATTTTTTCACTTGTTTATGTCCCTAGGGATCTCAGAGTGTCGCAAAACGCCCTGGGGAATCATTTTTAAGTGCAAATAACGCCAAGAGAAAGAATCTACTTTTAAACTCTCACCCTGACTTCATCTTTTGTGGGCTATTTCTTTGTCCCTGGTCCCTTAAAAGCCCTTAAAAGTGTCTCAGGGGACGTATTCGAACACACTGATTCGATTGGAAGTTTTTAAAAGAAAATTTCTATTTTGTCCAAAAATTGACTTTTTTCTAAGGGGTTAGTCCAGGGTTTTTGGTCAAAAATTGTCAAATTTTGAAGTCTGCATTTTTTCACTTGTTTATGTCCCTAGGGATCTCAGAGTGTCGCAAAAGGCCCTTGGGAATCATTTTTAAGTGCAAATAACGCCAAGAGAACGAATTGTCTTTTTAATTCTCACCCTGACTTCATCTTTTGTGGGCTATTTCTTTGTCCCTGGTCCCTTGGAAAGCCTAAAAGGTGTCTCATGGGACTTTTTCGGACACAGTGATTCGATTAGAAGCTTTTAAAAGAATGTTTGTATTATGTCCAAAAAAATCGACTTTTTTCTAGGGTTTTTGGTCAATAATGGCCAAATTTTCAAGTCTGCATTTTTCTTTTGTTTATGTCCCTAGGGATCTCGGAGTGTCGCAAAAGCCCCTTGGGAATCATTTTTAAGTGCAAATAACACCAAAAGAAAGAATTTTCCTTTTAACTCTCACCCTGACTTCATCTTGTGGGGGCTATTTCTTTGTCCCTGGTCCCTTGGGAGGCCTAAGAAGTGTTTCAGGGGACGTTTTCGGACACACTGATTCGATTGGAAGATTTTAAAAGAATACTTCTATTTTCTCCAAAGATCGCCTTTTTTCTAAGGGGTCAGTCCAGCGTTTTGGTCAAAATTGGCCAAATTTTGAAGTCTGCATTTTTCGCTTGTTTATGTCCCTAGTGATTTTTGACTGTCGCAAAAGGCTCTTGGGAATCATTTTTAAGTGCAAATAACGCCAACAGAAAGAATTTTCTTTTTAATTCTTACCCTGACTTCATCTTTTGTGGGCTATTTCTTTGTCCGTTGTCCCTTTGGAGGCCTAAAATGTTTCCCAGCGGACGTTTTCGGACACAGTGATTCGGTTGGAAGTCTTTAAAAGAATTTTTATATTTTGTCCAAAAATCGACTTTTTTCTAAGGTTTTTGATCAAAAATGGCCAAATTTTGAAGTTTGCATTTTTCACTTGTTTATGTCCTGAAGGATCTCAGAGTGTCGCAAAAGGCCCTTAGGAATCATTTTCAAGTGCAAATAACACCAAAAGAAAGAATTTTCTTTTTAACTCTCACCCTGACTTCATCTTGTGGGGGCTATTTCTTTGTCCCTGGTCCCTTGGGAGGCCTAAGAAGTGTTTCAGTGGACGTTTTCGGACACACTGATTCGATTGGAAGATTTTAAAAGAATACCTCTATTTTCTCCAAAGATCGTCTTTTTTCTAAGGGGTCAGTCCAGCGTTTTGGTCAAAAATGGCCAAATTTTGAAGTCTGCATTTTTCGCTTGTTTATGTCCCTAGGGATTTTTGACTGTCGCAAAAGGCCCGCGGGAATCATTTTTAAGTGCAAATAACGCCAACAGAAAGAATTTTCTTTTTAATTCTCACCCTGACTTCATCTTTTGTGGGCTATTTCTTTGTCCGTGGTCCCTTTGGAGGCCTAAAAAGTGTCTCAGGGGACGTTTTCGGACACACTGATTCGATTGGAAGCTTTTAAAAGAATATTTGTATTTTGTCCAAAAATCGACTTTTTGCTATGAGGGGTTAGTCCAGGGTTTTTCGTCAAAAATGGCCAAATTTTAGGTCTGCATTTTTCTTTTGTTTATGTCCCTAGGGATCTCAGAGTGTCGCGAAACACCTTTGGAATCATTTTAAAGTGCAAAAAACGCCAAGAGAAAAGATTTTCTTTTTAACTCTCACCCTGACTTTATCTTTTGTGCCCTATTTCTTTGTCCCTGGTCACTTGGGAGGCCTAAAAATTTTCTCAGGGGACGTTTTGGGACACAGCGATTCGATTGGAAGCCTTTAAAAGAATATTTCTATTTTGTCCAAAAATTGACTTTTTTGTTAGGAGTTTGTCCAGGGTTTTTGGTCAAAAATGGCCAAATTTTGAAGTCTGCATTTTTAACTTGTTTATGTCCCTAGGGATTTCAGAGTGTGGCAAAAGGCCCTTGGGAATCATTTGTTAGTGCAAATAACGCCAAGAGAAAGAATTTTCCTTTAAACTTTCACCCTGACTTCATCTTTTGTGGGATATTTCTTTGTCCCTGGTCCCTTGGGAGGCCTCAAAAGTACCTCAGTCGACGTTTTTGGACACACTGATTCGATTTGAATTTTTTAAAATAATATTTCTATTTTGTCCAAAAATTGATTTTTTTCTAAGGGGTTAGTCCAGGGTTTTTGGTCAAAAATGGCCAAATTTTAAAGTCTGCATTTCTCACTTGTTTATGTCCCTAGGGATCTCAGAGTGTCGCAAAAGGCCCTTTGGAATCATTTTTTAATGCAAATAACGCCAAGGGAAAGAATTTTCTTTTAAACTCCCACCCTGGCTTCATCTTTTGTGGGCTATTTCTTTGTCCCTGGTCCCTCGAGAGGCCTAAAAAGTGTCTCAGGGGACGTTTTCGGACACACTGATTGGATTGGAAGCTTTTAAAAGAATATTTCTATTTTTTCCAAAAATTGACCCTTTTCGAAAGGGTTATTCCAGGGTTTTTGGTCAAAAATGGCCAAATTTTGATGTCTGCATTTTTCACCTGTGTATGTAACTAAGCATCTCAGAGTGTCGCAAAAGACTTTTGGGAATCATTTCTCAGTGCAAATAACGCTAAGAGTAAGAATTGTCTTTTAAACTCTCACCCTAACTTCATCTTTTGTGACCTATTTCTTTTTCGCTGGTTTCTTGGGAGGCCTAAAAAGTGTCTCAGGGGACGTTTTCGGACTCGCTGATTCCATTGGAAGCCTTTTAAAGAATATTCCTATTTTGTCCAAAAATTGACTTTTTTCTAAGGGGTTAGTCCATGGTTTTTGGTCAAAAATGGCCAAATTTTGAAGTCTTCATTTTTCACCTCTTTATGTCTTTAGGGATCTCAGAGTGTCGTAAAAGGCCCTTGGGAATCATTTTTAAGTGCAAATAACGCCAAGAAAAAGACTTTTCTTTTTAATTCTCACCCTGACTTTATCGTTTGTGGGCTATTTCGTTGTCCCTGGTCCCTTGGGAGTCCTAAATAGTGTCTCAGGGGACGTTTTAGGACACACTGATTCGATTGGAAGCTTTCAAAAGAATATTTGTATTTTTTCCAAAAATCGACTTTTTTCTAAGGGGTTTGTCCAGGGTTTTTCGTCAAAAATGGCCAAATTTTGAAGTCTGCTTTTTTAACTTGTTTATGTCCCTAGGGATCTTAGAGTGTCGCAAAAGGCCCTTGGGAATCATTTTTAAGTGCAAATAACGCTAAGAGAAAGAATTTTGTTCTAAACTCTCACCCTGATTTTATCTTTTGTGGGCTATTTCTTCGTTCCTGGTCCCTTGGGAGGCCTAAAAAGTGTTTCAGGGGACGTTTTAGGACACAGTGATGCGATTGGAAGCTTTTAAAAGAATATTTGTATTTTGTCCAAAAATAGACTTTTTTCTAAGGGGTTTGTCCATGGTTTTTGGTAAAAAATGGCCAAATTTTGAACTCTGCATTTTTCACTTGTTTATGTCCCTAGGGATCTCAGTGTATCGCAAAAGTACGGTGGCCCAAAAGTGTCACGGCAATTTCAATTTCATCACGGCAATTTCAATTTCACCACGGCAATTTCAACTTCGTTCACGGCAATTTCAACTTTGTCACGGCAATTTCAATTTCACCACGGCAATTTCAACTTTGTTCACGGCAATTTCAACTTCACCACGCCACGGCAATTTCAATTTCACCACGACAATTTCAATTTTGTCACGGCAATTTCAACTTCGTTCACGGCAATTTCAATTTCAATTTCACCACAGGGAGTCCACAAAAGTTGTGAAAAAGAAATAAATTGTTAAATTATTGACTTACGTTGTTCGTTTCTTATGGTTTTCTATAGTGCTCATTTGCATAAAATTTACGCGACAGCACTAATGTCGTGTACTGAGTTGTGCGCGAGCTGATCTGCATCTGCTGACTTTACTATATAAATATTGACAAGGGAGGCAACTTTTTCGCGTAACAATTTGAACATACTCAGCAAAATAGCTTTGAGCGTTCGACTTGTTCGCCTCTTTGCAACCAAATTCGTATTGAATGAAATCTGGATAATTTTGGAACACACTTACCTGTTAGAATCCCAAGAAAAAACAATTTTGAGCCAGCATTTGAGCTCCCTTTTCGTGGTTTTGCTCGGCGAAGTTTTTCGCAACAGCTGCGGGCCAGTTACCTTGGCGCAGACGTCACAGATTTACGCGCCATCTCGCCTCTCCCTACCTCGCAAAGATGTTTTTGCGCTACAGCCATGGACAGTCACCGCTCCCTGTTTAGTCACAAATTGAGCGGGGCCGGAAATAAATTTCAGCCGACTTGTCGCGCAAATCTAAATTTTGTAAAAAAACCAAAGTAGAATTTCAGTTCACGCAATTTGTGACTAAACAGGGAGCGGTGACTGTCCATGGCTGTCGCGCAAAAACATCTTTGTGAGGTAGGGAGAGGCGACATTTCGCTCGAGATGGCGCGTAAATCTGTGACGTCTGCGCCAAGGTAACTGGCCCGCAGCTGTTGGGAAAAACTTCACCGAGCAAAACTACGAAAAGGGAGCTCAAATGCTGGCTCAAAATTGTTTTTTCTTGGGATTCTAACAGGTAAGTGTGTTCCAAAATTATCCAGATTTCATTTAATACGAATTTGGTTCGAACGCTCAAAGCTATTTTGCTGAGTATGTTCAAATTGCTTCGCGAAAAAGTTGCCTCCCTTGTCAATATTTATATAGTAAAGTCAGCAGATGCAGATCAGCTCGCGCACAACTCAGTACACGACATTTACGGTGGCCCAAAAGTGTCACGGCAATTTCAATTTCATCACGGCAATTTCAATTTCACCACGGCAATTTCAACTTCGTTCACGGCAATTTCAACTTTGTCACGGCAGTTTCAATTTCACCACGGCAATTTCAACTTCGTTCACGGCAATTTCAACTTTGTCACGGCAATTTCAATTTCACCACGGCAATTTCAACTTTGTTCACGGCAATTTCAATTTCACCACGACAATTTCAATTTTGTCACGGCAATTTCAACTTCGTTCACGGCAATTTCAATTTCAATTTCACCACAGAGAGTCGACAAAAGTTGTGAAAAAGAAATAAATTGTTAAATTATTGACTTACGTTCTTCGTTTCTTATGGTTTTCTATAGTGCTCATTTGCATAGAATTTACGCGACAGCACTAATGTCGTGTACTGAGTTGTGCGCGAGCTGATCTGCATCTGCTGACCTTACTATATAAATATTGACAAGGGAGGCAACTTTTTCGCGAAACAATTTGAACATACTCAGCAAAATAGCTTTGAGCGTTCGACTTGTTCGCCTCTTTGCAACCAAATTCGTATTGAATGAAATCTGGATAATTTTGGAACACACTTACCTGTTAGGATCCCAAGAAAAAACA